>NC_053490.1:340411595-340419095 GCF_905171775.1 Rana temporaria
TTTGAATTCCGCGCCGCCATAACTTACGGCGTGATTTCTTTGAGGATTCAAAATAAAATAAATAAATTACGGCGTCGTAGTGTATCTTAGATACGCTGCGCCCGGCGCAGAGGTACGTGGATCTGTATATATATATATATATATATATATATATATATATATATATATATATGAAATAACCAACGTTAGACCTACCGGTAACGGTATTTCTATGAACCTTCCAGGACGGCACCCGAGAGATGATGGCTCCTCCTGCAGGAAACACAATCACATGACAGTTTAAAAGGCCCCGCCCTTCCCCTTGCTCCTCAGTATGCAATAGAGTAATCCTGAACTGGTTCACAAGGGACGTAGTCCTTATAGGTACTTACCTTTTTTCCCCTCCACATAGGGTGGGAAGTAGGCCTGCCGTCCTGGAAGGTTCATAGAAATACCGTTACCGGTAGGTCTAACGTTGGTTTTCTCTTACCACCTTCCAGGACGGCACCCGAGAGGATAATAGAGTAATAAACACAGGCCTACCTTCAGGGTGGGACCACAGCTTGTAGCACCTTTCGACCAAAGGCTAAGTCTTGCTGTGACAACATTTCCACACGGTAGTGCTTCAGGAATGTATGATGGCTGGACCAGGTGGCCGCACTGCGGATTTGTTCCCAGGAGGCCCCTGCTTTCTCAGCCCAGGAAGTTGCTATGGCTCTGGTAGAGTGAGCCTTGATTTTTTTGGGAGCTGTTGCTCCAGTACATACATAGGCTTTGGATATTGCTTCTCTAATCCATCTTGAGACTGAGGCTTTTGATGCCTGCAGTCCCTTCCTGGGCCCAGCGTGTAGAACTAGCAGGTGGTTAGATCTTCTAAAACTTTTTAGTTCTCTCTAGATAAATGAGAAGACACCTTCTCACGTCTAACAAATGAAATTTCTTTTCTTTTTCGTTCTTTGGTTCAGAACAAAAGGACGGCAATAGTATGTCTTGCGTCCTATGAAATAGGGATGCCACCTTCGGCAGGTACAGGGGGTCTGCTCTGAGGGTGATCCTATCTGGCTGTACCCTCAGGAAGGGTTCTTTCATGGATAGCGCCTGCAAATCCCCTACCCTCCTGGCCGAAGTAATGGCTAACAAAAAAGTCAATTTTAAGGTTAGAAACTTAAGGGGAACCTCTTCCAGAGGTTCGAATGGGTGTATAGATAACGCCTCTAACACCCTAGTTAAGTCCCAAGGCGGACAATTATATTTTTGGACTGGAGAAATTCTTTCTCTAGCTAACAAGAAACGTTTTATAAGGTCCTCTTTCGCCAATCTTTTATCCAGATAGACTGAAAGAGCCGTTATTTGGACCCGAAGGGTACTAACTTTTAATCCTAAATCTACCCCATCCTGGAGGAAGTCCAGGATAACCGGGATAGAAGTTGAGGCTACCTGTCTTTCCTTACGCCAGGAACAGAAGGTCTTCCATACCTTTTGGTAAATTTTTTGAGTTACTGGTTTTCTGCTCATGAGAAGGGTATCTATGACCCTCTCTGAGCAGCCTTTGCGTTCTAGAATCTGGCGCTCACTAACCAGGCTGCTAGCTGGAAGAATTCCGGCTTTGGATGGAGTACTGGGCCCTGCCTGAGGAGATCTGCCCTGTACGGGAGCTTCAGAGGCTCCACCATTGCCATGGCTCTTAGGTTTGCGAACCAAGTTCTTTTTGGCCACCATGGTGCTATCAGAAGAATCTGGCCTGGAGACCTGCTGAGTTTCTGAAGAACCCGCGGAATGAGCGCTACCGGCGGGAAGGCATAGGCCAGCCCGAAGCGCCAGGTCTGGGATAGCGCATCCAGACCTTCCGACTGTAGTTCCCAGGAAATCGAGAAATACCTTTCTACCTTCCTGTTTAGTCTGTTGGCAAACAAGTCTATTTCCGGTTCCCCGAAATACTGGACTAGGTGTTGAAACACCTCTGGGTTCAGTTCCCATTCCTCCTCCCTCAACTTGTGACGGCTGAGGAAGTCTGCTTCTATATTGCTCGTCCCCTTTATGTATATGGCTGAGATAGAGAGTACTCTTTCTTCTGCCCAGGTTAGTATTTCCCTGGAAAGTTCTAGTAGGGGACTGGACCTGGTCCCTCCCTGGTGACCTAGGTACGCTACTACTGTAGAGTTGTCTGAGCTTACTTGGACTTCTCTGCCTCTGATGTCTTCCTGGAAGGCTATTAAGGCTTCCCCCACTGCTCTGAGTTCTTTGTAATTGGATGACCTGCGAGCTAGTGAGCTGTCCCATTGTCCCTGCGCTTTTTTCCCTTCCAGGTGGGCGCCCCACCCCCAGGAACTGGCATCCGTGGTAACCTTCGCTGGGTTCCACTGAGCCCACGGTCGCCCTCCCCTCAGGTTTTGGGGAGATGTCCACCACTCCAGGGAGGACAGAACCTGGGGGGTGAGTAGTATATCCTGATCTAAGGACTCTTTCCTTTTGTCCCATGAGGACAGGAAGAAGAAGTGTAATGCCCTTGCATGAAGCTGAGCCCAAACCACCGCTGGGATGCTTGCTGACATCAGGCCTAGAACTCTCAGAACATTTCGTCTGGAGAGTTTGGGGTTTTTGATAAGGTTCCCGACTGCTGAGGCTAGTTTTAAAACTTTTTCTTCTGGTAAGAAGAGTCTCTGCTGCCTGGTGTCCACTACGTATCCCAGGAAGGTCTTGACCTGTTCTGGGTTGAGGGAGGATTTTTCTATGTTGATTATCCACCCTAGGCTCTCTAGGAGTGCCATTGCTTTGTTGGCATCCAGCGTGACTTGGGCGGCTGATTTTCCTGAAATCAGTAAGTCGTCTAAATAAGGTATAAGGGATATGCCCTGAAGGTGCAGGTATGCCACCGCTTCTGCTAGGACTTTTGTAAAAATCCTTGGGCTGGAGGTTAGCCCGAATGGTAGTGCTCTGAACTGCCAGTGGAAGGTTTCTCCTTCCACCACGACCGCAAACCTCAGATATACCTGGTGATCCACGTGGATTGGCACGTGGAGATAGGCATCTTTGAGATCTAGGGTCACCAAGAAGGCCTCCTTCATGAGGTTCTTTCTTACCGAATAAATACTTTCCATAGCAAACTTTTTGTATTCTAGAAACTTGTTCAGGTTTCTCAAGTTTACTATTAGACGGTATTTCCCGGAGGGTTTCCGTACTACGAAAATATGGGAATAAAATCCCTGGTACTGCTGAGCTTTTGGTACTGGTACTACCACTAGTTGTTTGGCTAAGTCCTGTATGCCCTCCAAGAGGGCAGACCTTTTCAGGGTATCCCTGGGAAGGTGAGTAATGGTGATCATGGTGGGGGGTGTAGCCAGAAATTCTAGGCGATAGCCTTTTTGAATTATTTGGCAGATGTAATGACTGTTCGAAATTTTTTCCCATAGGGGAAGGAATAGAGATAGTCGACCCCCCACTCTGACTACGTCGTCACTTGGACGGTTTGTCGCTGGGTTTTGGAGGAGGGAAAAGGAGGTTGTTCTTCCTGTTCCCTTTGCCAAAGTTCCAACGCCTGAAAGGTTCCTTTTTGGCTTTTTGTCTACCCTGCCCCTGGGGGCCTCGAAAAGTTTTCTTGAAACCTTCTTTTTTGGGTTTAACTGGGAATTTTTTACCTTTTTCTGATGACCTAGCCAGGACATCATCCAGGTCTTTCCCAAACAACAGGGAACCTTGAAAGGGGATGCCACAGAGTTTTCCCTTGGATGTAGCATCTCCTTCCCAGGCCTTGATCCAAACTGCCCTCCTAGTAGAGTTAATGAGGGCTGCTGTCTTGGCTGCTGCCCTTGCAGATTCCGTAGCTGCATCTGCTAGGTAAGCAATCGCCTTCCTTACTACTGTAAGTGACTCAACTACCTCCTCCGCCTCCGAATTTTGGGCGAGGTGGTCGGTGAGTGTCTCTACCCAAACATCTGTATTCCTAGCTACACATGCTGCTGCTAAGGCTGGGCTTAGTGCTGCCGCATTGGCCTCCCAGGCTTTCCTAAGGAGAGACTCTGCTCGACGGTCCATCACATCCTTGATGTTACCTGTATCCTCAAAGGAGAGATCAGACAATTTAGTGACTTGTGACAAAGCCGCATCAAGTCTAGGAAGCTTAAAAAAGACTTCCTCATCTTCCTGGGAGAAGGGGAACCTTCTTTTCCAGGTTTTTTGTTTGATTATTCTCCTTTCAGGGTCTCTCCACTCCTGAAGGACTAACTCCTTGAGGGATTTGTGCAGGGGGAATACTTTAGATTGAGCGTCACTCAGGCCCCTATAAACTTTATCCTGTGCTGAGGTAGGTTTAGGGGTCTCAGGAATTTCCTCTGTGGCGTAGATAGCCTGGAGGAGACTCTCTAGATCTTCTACAGCAAAGAGGTGTTTTCTTGGACGTGTGTCCTCCTGAGACTGACTAATGGAGTCTCCATCTACCTCCCCTGAGCTGTGCCTAGACCTAGGTAGACTGGCTACCTCACTCTCTTCACCATCTGCTTCCCCCAAAGGGGGATTTTGTGAGGGTGTAAAGAAAACACTTGGGCCCTTAGAAAAGGGGGTCTCCTGAGAGGAAGTGCCTTCCTTAGGGGTAAGTTCCTCTGTTTCAGTCTGTGCCGACTGCCCGGCTGCCTCCCGAAAGGCTTTGACTGTTGCTAACATTTCTGTTTGCATGGATGAGAGAAAACTCTTCATCATGGCAGCAGCCTCCTTTCCCGCCAGTATATTAATACATTTGTAGCAGAAAGGTTTTGTGTAGGACTTGGGGAGCTTCTCTCTACAATTCCCACATTTTTTAGAGGAACTATGCCCTGTAGCGGAAGGAGACTGAGCTGAGGCCTCCTGGGGTCCGCTGGGGGTTTCTGAAAAGACATGAAATGTACATTTAAATTGTCTTTCCCCAAGACTGCTGGCTGTACTGGGGAGGGGAGGAAGTAGACGAGAAGGGACCAGATCCTGCTCCGGTCGTTCCCTAAAAGTTTGGGAACTCTCACCACTTCCCCCCTCCCTTTCCAGGGGGATTGGTACTTACCGCCCCCCGACCTGGATCTGCCAGCGGTCGTGTCGGTCTTTCCGTCCTCTTCCATGAGGAGGGTGACTCGGTCCTGGCTGTCGGTACTCCTGTACTGGTCACCGCAAGCCGACCCGTCCACCACCCACGCTGTCTCCTCGCTCCACTGGGAACTTCCGGGTTACGCCGTCCAGAACCGCCCACTTCCTGTGATGCAGTTCCTGTCTCAGAATGAGGCCTGGAGCGCGGCGTTTTTTACGTCTGGAGACCCGGGAAAACGGCGATTCGAATGGTGGTGGATTCGATAGCACGCAGTGATGGCTCACCTCCCCGCAGCTCAGAGCACTGGTGCTTCCATAGGGCGACCTGTGAGTTTGGACCGAAGTCTACAGGTAAGTTCAGCCCTCCCCGGCCTCCCTTAAACCTGTCTCACAGGGGTACCTTCGACCCTCCCCGGTCTCTAGGTTTCCATAAACAAAACAAACGTGTCGCTGTGTTGGAGAAACACAATCAATACTGAGGAGCAAGGGGAAGGGCGGGGCCTTTTAAACTGTCATGTGATTGTGTTTCCTGCAGGAGGAGCCATCATCTCTCGGGTGCCGTCCTGGAAGGTGGTAAGAGAAATATATTTTTCTAGTTTATTATTTTTTTTGTATTTTCTATTCGAATTCTATATATATATATGGCTGTGTCTATATATGAATAAATATATATATTGTAATTATGAATATATTTCTCTTAGTAGTGGCTGAAGACATTTCACTCAGTGTACAGAGTATATTGTTCATTTAGAATGCCAATTCATGGCATTTAGCATATAGCAAAGCCTTTGCCAAGTTACTAGACAATACAGAGTCAGTGATTTTAAACCCCTTTCTGTGACTGACCCCATGCTGGGATGTTCAATCAAGATAGCCCCACCCTTTTTAAGCCTGGGAAAGTTCACTTTAATCTGCTGCCGAATATAGTCACCAGGATTTGCATGAAAGGGGGCTGACTTATGTAGTCAGGCCTCCAATCGTGATCCTAGCTAGGCCAACCAATGGGACGTCAGCATAGCGAGATATACTCGACTGCAGAGGGAAAGGGAATTCACTTTATGGAAGCATCACTTGATGGAAGGGTGACTTTTATGGACAAGGTAACTATAGGGGTGTGGGACCACTAGCCCTCCTCTATTTGTTGGTAATTGCAACGTTTGGAGACTAATCCTTGCTTTCCCCTTTTTCCAGATTAGAGTCCTAAAAAGGGTCTCTATCTTTTTAAACCATCGGTTATCAATCCATACTGGGGAGTTGTGAAGTACATAGAGCAATTGTGGCATCCAGATCATTTTAATAAGATTACTGCGGCCGGCTACCGAAAGTGGAAGACGTCCCCAGATATCTGCTTTACGTTTAAATTTTCCCAGAAGTGGCACTAAGTTATTATTTATAAATTGTTCTGGGTTTCGTTTTACCCCGATTCCCAAGTACTCCATCTTCTCCCCTATTTTTAATTGAGGGATTCCTACCCAATCCATGTTGCTTACCGAGTCCACTGGCATAAGTGTAGATTTTTCCCAGTTTATTACCAGGCCCGAAAATCGTCCAAACCCTTCTACTGTTTGCACTGCAGTTTTGAGGGAGGTTGTAGAATTTCCCCAAAAAAGGAGGATATCGTCTGCATAAAGCACAACTTTTTCCTTTTCTGCTCCTCTCTGGAACCCCTGTATTTCCTGTCTAGATCTAATTACAGTTGCCAATGGCTCAATTGCCAGGGCAATAGGAGGGGGGGGGGGACAGGGGACATCCCTGTCTCGTTCCCCTTTCCAATTCAAACGACTGAGTATTCATTATTTATTTTTATTTTGGCACTTGGATCCATAGGGAGTTGAAGGGTCCATATGCTATTAACAGTGTCCACCACCGCCCCCCAATAGCGCTGCAGCTTCGGACACCTCCAGAGCATATGACCAAGGGTCCCGTTGTCCACTAGACATCGGGGGCAAAATGGGTCATCCCTTCTACGCCATTTATACAACTTTTCAGGTGTACGATATGTACGGTGAATAATGAAAAGCTGGGTTAGCTGCTGAGTTGGTGACAATGTTACCTTGAGAACATTACCTGGTATTGTATTCCACTCATCATCAGCAATATATCCTATGTCGTCCCCCCAGCCAGTTCTACACTTCAAAGTCATCGCCGTAGAGACGTGACCAAGAAGGGCACTATACAAATATGAAATTTGTCCTTTCCTGGAGGGCGCCATAGTTGGCTTCATAAGCCTTATCGGCCTGGTGAGCTCCCATGTGGATGTTGTAGCCTGCGCCAAAATAGCATGTCTCAATTGTAAGTATTGAAAAAAAAAAATGTATTGGGCAGATCAAATTCCGCACGTAAGGACTGGAAATCCCTGAGTACCCCTCCATCATATAGTTGTGAAATGTACTTTACTCCCCATCTCTCCCAATCAATGACATTTTGTAATTTATTAAGTTCTGGGTAGTTACTATTCCTCCATATACATGACCA
>NC_053490.1:341324095-341466595 GCF_905171775.1 Rana temporaria
AATTTGCACTTTATAAAAGCAGGGGCAAGTTAGCAACAGATGGCCACAGGTCAGCTGGAGAGCAACTACAGCAGCACCAAGACGGACGAGCTGAACAAGCAGAGCACCCACACTTTCTGGATCTCACATCTGTGTGCCAACATGCCAGGGGCAGCTACAAAATAAAAAAAAGCTCATAATCTGAGCATCAATAAAAATAAAAAAACTCAAAATCTGAGCATAACCAAAAAACAAGCTCATAATCTGAGCCACAAAAAAAAAAAAAAAATGGTCATACATTTTTTTTTTCTTTTGGACATCCTTGGCCCAAGGGTGCCCTGGCTCTGGCTCCTCAGACGCCGTGGTGGAGCATGGGGTGGGGATGGAGGGGGGGGGAGCATCAACCCCTACTTCATCTCTCCTGGCAGGTGGTGCCTGCAAGCCCTCCATGGCGTTGGCCAGGCGGTTGAGGACGGTGTTGGTCTGTCCCAACATCCCCATCTGCCATGTGGTGGTGATCCTCAACTGCCGTCGGGTAAGTCTCCCCTCCTCCCGCACAGCAGCAGTGTTGGCCTCCACCGCACCTGCCAACCTGCTCACCTCCGAAGTTAATAATGCAGTGGCATCCTGCTGTTCAACCAGACAGGTCACAATGGCTGCGCAGTTACCACTAACATCCTCCAGGGTCTCATTCTGTCGGTCCCCCCGGTCAGCATGGTGGGTGAGGGCCTGCTGGACAGAGGAGGAGGAGGATGCCAGGCTGTCCGCCACCCGCCTCAGGTCTCCCACCATCTCCCCTATATGGTGGGTCTGCCGGGCCTGCTCCTAGGGTTGCCACCTCATCCCTTTAAAACAGAACACATATGAATTACACAGGTTCTGTGGCTCATTAAGGTGGTAATTGAACTCAAGTGGAGCCTTATCTAAATGAAATCAGCCACAGAACCTGTGTAATTCATATGTGTTCTGTTTTAAATGGATGAGGTGGCAACCCTACCTGCTCCTCCTGCAGACCCTCACGGAGGCTGGAGGGTACACCCCTAGTTTTAGAAAGAGCCATCCTTGGAGGAGAGGCTGGGGCACGAACTGAGGGAGCAGAAGGGGAGGGGGTCACACAGGAGGGAGTGACACTGGAGGGGGGGGACACTGGAGGGAGGGACACTGGAGGGGGGGACACTGGAGGGGCTTGCCCTGGAGGGGGATGATGTTATGGTCGGGGGGTGGTGGGTCGGTCAGGGATGGTGGGATCCTCCTGGAGGGACACTGCTTCCTCCAGATTGAGGATAACGGCCTCCTCCACCACTTCCTCCTCCCTAGATGGACTCTGGCCGATATCCTCCTCCACCAACATGCCCAGGATCTGCAGAGGGCCTGACTGCACCCCATGATGTTCTGGGGATGGCGTGGGTCGCCCTACAGCCGACGACGGCCCAGCCTCATCATCAACATCTGTGGATGACACAAAACAAAAATGTTGCTGGAGCAACACACTTATCATATGTTCACTTCTACCACCTCCCATGATACACAGCGAATATGAGAAAACAAAACTTGTTACATGTTCCCTTCTACCTGCTCATATGTTCACTTCTACCCCCTCCCATGATACACAGCAGATATGAGAAAAAAAAAACTTGTTACATGTTCCCTTCTACCCCCTCATATGTTCACTTCTACCCCCTCCCATGATACACAGCAGATATGAGAAAAAAAAACTTGTTACATGTTCCCTTCTACCCCCTCATATGTTCACTTCTACCCCCTCCCATGATACACAGCAGATATGAGAAACAAAAAACTTACCAGTCCCCAAGTCCCCAACAGTGGAGTCATAGCCTGGCAGTCCCTCCACCTGCTCCAGCGCTAGACTCTGAGAGATGACCTCCTCCTCCGGATTGAGTCGCACAGAACAGGCTGGTCCTCCTCCGGTGCCCCTGCTGTGCTTTTTAATGAGGACAATTTTGTCCCGGACGCGACGCCGCATGTCCGTGAACTTTTTCTGGATGTCCATCCAAGTCCTGTCCTCAAAGCCCAGGGCATTGATGTCTAAGGTTATCACCTCAAATATTGCCCTCCTTTGGGCTACGGTAGTATTTTGGCGTTCAGCGGCATACAGAACAGCAGTATGGCGCGTCAGTGCCTCCAGCGTGATCTCCATCTCCGCTGCCACAAAATTAGCCTTTTTTTTTTGGCCGGGAGGTGCCATCTCGCAGCAAAGGGCAAAATTACCTTGCTCAGGGGGGGGGTGGAACAAGCAGGATGTAATTTTGCACAGGACCTGCGCAGGTCTGCCCCTATTTATTTGCTCAGTGCAAGCAGTTGGGCAAAATTTGCCCTGAAAATAGGCGTAAACCACTGCTGAGTGGAAAAAAGATCATTTGCATAGGGCACACCCACTTTCACTTGCGCTGCCTTAGGCCCTGATTTTTGCCTTACAAAGGAGCAAGTTAGCAGACAAAAGGAATCCTGAATCAGGTGGCAATCTTTCCAATTTGCCCCAGCGCAGAGCAAATCAGCTGCTCTTCACATGTGCAACTAAAGGGCAAATCTACCTGAATCTGGGCCATGGATTCTAGTGCAACCCATAGAGGAGATTCAAACGTTGCATGGTACTTGGACAATTGTGCTATTTGCGCTGCATGATAATATGAAGTAAAGTTAGGAAGAACTAGTCCACCTTTAGATTTATTGAAAAAAAGTGAAGCTTTGGGAATACGTGGTTTAGTATTACCCCATATAAAGGACATAACTCTTTGTTGAAAAAGTCTCAAAAATAAGATGGAATTTGGATGGAAAGGAACCCTAAAAAGATAAAGGAATTTCGATAAAATAGACATTTTCACAGCATTAATTCTACCAAACCAAGATAGAGGAAGTGAAGACCAATTTTTCATTTCATTTGGCGTTTTAGATTGCAGGCCTGCAATTCTTAGGAATAACTCACCTTAATCTGTCCAAACTAGAGTCTAGTAGACTATGATAAAGTTTGAAACACAAAATCGTAAATTATAATATAATAAATAATAACAAATAATAATTTAATAATAACAATACTTTTTATTTACCGTATTTATCGGCGTATACCGCGCACTATTTTGCCCTGAAAATCAGGGCAAAATCGTGGGTGCGCAGTATACACCGATACCCGCTTTCCCGCCATGAGTTTGAATACTGCGCCCGCATATAGCGAGCGCAGTACACTCGTGAATCTTCGGCCAGTCTCGGCGCCTCTCGTACTGACGTAGTATTCAAAGTCGTGGCGGGAAACGAGCGGGAGGACGCCGCCGAAGATGGACACCGGACCCGCCGAAGATGGACACCGGACCCGCCGAAGATGGACACCGGACCCGCCGAAGATGGACACCGGACCCGCCGAAGATGGACGCCCGACCCGCCGAAGAGGACACCCGACGAGGCCGCAGAAGGACGCCGGACCCGACGAGGCCGCAGATGGACGCCGTGCAAGACATCAAAACTGTAAGTACAAAACAAAAAAAAAACTTTTTTTCCCACAGGATTGGGGGCCACTTTGGGGGTGCGCGGTATACGCCAGAGCGCGTTATACCGCGATAAATACGGTAATAAATCTTAACAAATAATATATTCAGAAACTCAGATTTTTCGGGGCGGTCAAACAAGGGTGCAAAATCATTATCCAGTAAACGTCTCGGGTATGAAAATTTTTAAAGCAAGGTACAGCACAAAGTCCAACGTCGCAGTCGGGACAATAGAAACGCGTTTCTTTACGGATTTTTCTTCCGTTGTCGTCGCGTTTGGAGCAGCAAACCACACACATCCTTGTGGGTGCTGTTTTTTTTTTCAGTGGGTGGAGTGTGGTCCAAAAAATGACGACCAGTCAGTCGTTCAGGGTTCACAACACCAGCAGAACGACGTCCAGATCGGTTTACCGCCGTTGGCGTTTGGTGTTTCAGAAAGATAAGTTCTGCCACCTTCCACACAAAGTCCGCATGGACCATAGACCTGTTACTTTTGTTACTTTTTTTTTTTTTTCATCAGGATGAAGGCATTCCAGAGGCATTGTTCCAAAAGATGTCGGCAATTTTTTTATAGTACTTTTTCTGCTGCTTCCTCATCGCTGGGTAAAAGGTCATAGCCTGGTCACGATAGGTAGGGAGACCGCCGCTCCAGGTGAGCACAGGCAGGTAATCAATGTCCACTCAGGAATCACACGGGTGCTGGCAATGCATAGAATTAAGCAGGTGGGAGAATGGATGGACAGCCGCACTCCAAAAAGTCTTGTTGAAAAAAGACGTGCTCTTTATTGTAAAAAGGAAAAAATGCACAGCACACAACAGCATACAGTGGGATAGACAGCTGACGCGTTTCGCATTAACAACTAATGCTTCATAACATCCTTTCCACCTTTGGTATGCACCATGACGGTCGAGGTGTTATGGACTGTGCTCATAAGGGAAACTTATTTTTTGTCCCGCCACTTCAGTGCCAACATTTTCCCTTTTTGCCATGCAGCTACTTTTCCTTTCCCAAGCTTTTTGTTGGAAAATGCTGACGGCATGTCACGCCGGTTAGGCCTCACGGTCCCATAAGCGTCCGTCTTATTTTGGATAAGGAACTCGTACCGTTCTAGGGAGGTATAAAAATTGTCTGTGGTGACACAGTAGCCCTGGTTCAGCAAGTGCTCTATCAAGGAAAGAACCGAAGCGGTTGCCATCCCAAAACCGCTGAATCGCTGGCAGAATTTGGTCCCTTTCCCAGTGTACAGGACTGAGTTCCAGATATATCCAGAGCTGGATTCACACATCATAAATGATTTTATGCCAAAGCGAGCGCACTTTAATGCGATGAACTGTATCCAGCTGAGCCTACCTTTGTAGGCCATGAGACTTTCATCGATGGTAATGTCTCGCTCAGGAATATAGGTCCGCTGGAAGTTCTGCAAAATAAGCTAGTAAACCTCCCAAAAAATGTTCAGCTTTGGAGCTGGATGAGAACGCTCATCAAAGTCCTCATTATTTTCAAAGTGCAAATACTTCATGATCAATGAAAATCTGTACTCCGACATGACGGTTCCAGAAAAAGGTGTGGCCAATAATTTATTGGTTGTCCAATACCATTTTTGCAGGGGTTTCCCCACCACTCCCTGTAAAATTATGAGGCCCATAAACTTCCAGATGTCGTCGCTGGTTATAGGCTCCCATTTTCTGCACCTTGAAAATCGCTGATGGGTAGCAGCTTGTTGTTCCTGGTATCGATTCGTCTCCAAAACAATTTTGGAGATCACTTCAGCGGTCAAAAAAAGTTGGAGGTATTCCAAGGGATTGTCATCCTCAACGTCCACTTTTATCCCAGGTGCTCCTGTAAATGGAAATCTTGGGGGCGCTACGTGCTCCGCACCGCAATCAATTGCGCACCAAGTCCGCACATCGCTGGGCACAGTCCCAGGATCGTCGCTCATATCACTTTCTTCGTCTGATGACGAACTTTCCCACGCGTCGCTGTCACTCAGCTCCTCCGCAAGTGATTCCGTATCGCTGTCGCTGTTTTGCAGTAGGTCGCATAGCGATTTTGAGGTAGAGGCACGCTTTGCCATGATCGCTGTGCAGGTTACAGACACAGGTACAGTAAATCTGCAGACAAGGGCACTGGAGAAAGCACTGGGGGGCAATCAAAGGTCACTGTATATTATTTTAAATTTTAATAATTTATTAATTGTATCAGTGTGTTTTTACTTTGTTTCTACTTAAACTGTTGCAGGGAAGGGAATCAGAGGAACACAGTGCATCGGGCGGACATCCAGCTGCCGTGCACTGGGGAAAGACATCGCTGGATCGCAGGGAAAAGGTAAGTCACCTCTTTCTGCATCCAGCGAGGCAAACCCGAGTGTGGCTCGGGGTTACCGATCGTAGCTTAAAAATCTCACCCCGAGCCACACTCGGGAATACCGCCAGGAGAGTTAAACTTGTGACTTGTTTCAATAGTGGCAAATAATTCCCTTTAAACAGGTCTAAGATTGAGGGTGTGAGTTGGATATTCAAATATGGGATGTAGTGTGTGACCCAGTTGAATGGTAAGGATGCTTGAGCTCTATGTAGTTCAGTTTGCGATAAGGATATGTTAAGTGCCTTGGATTTAGAGTGGTTGATATATAGCCCTAAAATATGAGAGAATTTTCCTAAAATTTCTAGTAGGTTTGGGGCTGAGACGTGGGGATGAGTTGGTGATGACCACCTAATTCTAAACCTTTAATATTAGGGTTAGTCCTAATCAGTATTGCCAATGGTTCTATGAGAAGAGCGAAAATCAAAGGGGACAGGGGGCAACCCTGTCTCGTACCTCTTTTTAGATCAATTGTAGATGATATGTAGCCCATATACTTAATATATGCTTTGGGATTGTTGTATAAAGCAGAAATCCATAATAGAAAGTTATTTCTAAAACCCCATTTTTGTAAAATATAGTTCATATATGGCCATGATACCGAGTCGAAAGCTTTATGCATATCTAAAGATAAAAAACAAGTAGGAATATTTCTCGTTTTGGCTGTATGTGTTAGTAAAAGCGCTCTTCTGATATTGTCACCCGCCTGACATTTGGGCTTAAAACCCGTTTGGTCACGGTGTATTAGTTTACCGATAATGATATTCAGTCTATTTGCCAAAATTTTAGCTAACAATTTGATATCCAGGTTCAAAAGGGATATTGGACGATAGTTGGTCCAAAAGGTGAGGTCAGAATGGGGTTTTGGAAGCATAGCTATGATGGATGTCAAAGATTCATTTCTAAATGAATGTCCAGCTAGTAAAGAATTGAAGGCTCTGGTAAGAATAGGTGCTAACATTGGTTGAAACTGTTTGAAATATAAAGCTGAAAAGCCATCCGGGCCTGGTCGTTTACAAGGCTTCAATGCTTTAATAGCAGTTTGAACCTCAAATAAAGTAATAGGTTTCTCAAGGGAGTCAAGTTGATCAAGTTCCAGGGTCGGAAATTTAATATCAGAGAAAAAATCATCAGCTTTAAGTTTGTCAAAATTCAGAGTCGGGGAGTATAGATCAGCTAATTTTGACCGAAAAATCTCTAATATTCTTACTGGGTTGCTAATGAATGAATCTCGGGACATTTTGAGTTTAATGGATGTTTGTGAGTGTTGTACTGTTTTAAGGCAACTGAACCATTTAATTTTATATTACGATGTAATAATAGAAATAATGCACGTCAATCATCCTGACACCATATCAACCATTGTGCTGTGATGATTGAAGCGCCAACACCAGCCATTGCCCCTACCGCGAAAAAACGTATCCCCTCCCCTTTGGGCCTTGAAATAATTTTCTTTTGCTGTAGTGCATCAGGAGACCCATGGGAAGATCACAAAGATCTCCCATGAAGTTTTAAGACCGCCATATAGTGCTTAAGCCCACTACTGCATCAAAGTACCCCATTATCAGTGGGTGCTTCACTATCCATAGAATGAAAGATCCTTTTTCTCTTAACCATGGGAGAAATAAACTCCTCTTTATGGTAGAACTAATGGTTAAGAGAAACAGGATCTTTAATGTTATGAATAATGTAGTAATTAGAGATCTATGAGGAAATTAAACATTACTTTAACTCTTAGGTCAACTTTCCCTTTTCGGTACAAAAAAAAGCCATAAACTCCAGCATTTCCTAATTAAGGAAATGATATAATAGCATTTACTACACATACTAAATGTATTTCAAAATGATGATTACCTAATTGTGATTACATTTATGTTGTAATATCTGAGAGCATATGTTAATAAAATACTTACTAAACATGGAATCTGCATATATTTTGAGGTCCATTGTATTATGAGATTATCTTTAGGGGAGCCATTATTTATCATTTGTGACATTTTAAGAAAATGTTGGCTGGGAGAAGATTGTAATGAAATACCCTATTATTTGGTGTGGGAATGTTGAAAAAATGTTTTGGGCCAGTATTTGGGTAGAGAATAGCATTTCAAAGTTTTCTCATTTGCCAAACCCCTTCTTTCTTTTTTTTCTTAAAGTTTGGGAACTATGCATGCGCTTTTGCTGCCACCTATGTAACTACTACGACAATAACAGTTGGAACAATTAAACAAATGTAACCGTTAAGAGCAGGCTGTCAGCTATTGTGAAGGTGATTCTGTGACTATACAGCCATAGAAAAATCAGATCAGCAAACAGAACCTGGTGGAGAACTAATAATCTAATTTGTCTTCTACTACACATGGTTCTTAGTTGGACATTGTTCATGTGAGCGACTGATTTTTACTGAGATTCAGCTGAGAGAGTGCAATCAAGAGAGGGAGTTAATTCTACTGAGGCCGAGTTCACACTGGTCTGACAAACGCTCATGTCGCATGACGTGTAAAAATCAATATTTCCCTATGGGAGCCGTCTTAACTGGTCCGACACAAGTCGGTCCGACTTTGAAAATGCTCCCTGAACTACTTTGGTCCGACTGTGATCCTACTTCAGCCCATTGAATATCATTGAAGTCGGATCAAAGTAGGACCCTTGTTTACAGCAGAAGTAAAAGGAATTTATCTCACTCTGGGATTGTTTTGATTGGTCAAAGAACAAGTCAGACTATGACAAAGTATCCTGTTCATGAAAGTCTGATTGATGTAGGATCAATGTAGGACCAATGTAGGACCAATGTAGGACCGAAGTCGTATAGTGTGAACCCAGCCTGAAGCTGAACTAATAAAAGTGGCATCATTATTGAGGCTGGGTTCACACTGATAGGACACGACAGTCATCCCACTTTCATTCTACTTCAGGCTGGGTTCACACTATACTACATAACAGCAGTACAACGTTCATCCTACTTTGTTCTGCGACATCGGTCCTACATTGGTCCTACATTGGTCCTACATTGGCCCTACATCCATCCGACTTTCATGAACAGGATACTACTTTGATTCGACTTTGTGATAGTCTGACTTGTCCTTTGACCAATCAAAACAATCCCAGAGTGAGATAAATTCCTTTTACTGCTGCTGTCATCACATGTCGGATGTCAAAAGTCGGATGGTAAGGACAAGGCTCCTACTTTGGTCCGACTTCAATGATAGTCAATGGGCTGAAGTAGGATCAATGTCGGACCAAAGTAGTACAGGGAGCATTTTCAAAGTCGGACCGACTTGTGTTGGACCAGTTAAGACAGCTCTCATAGGGAAACATTGATTTTCACACGTCATGCAACATGGGCTCCCAATGTCGGAGCGTTTGTCGCACAAGTGTGAACCCTGCCTTAGTCCTACATTGGTCCTACATCCATCCGACTTTCATGAACAGGATACTACTTTGATCCGAATTTCATAGTCTGACTTGTTATTTGACCAATCAAAACAATCCCAGTGAGAGATAAATTATTTTTACTGCTGCTGTAATCACAATGTCTGGTTAGGCCAAGGATCCTACTTTGATCCGACTTCAATGATATTGAATGGGCTGAAGTAGGATCAAAGTCGGACCAAAGTAGTACAGGGAGCATTTTCAAAGTCGGACCGACTTGTGTCGGACCAGTTAAGACGGCTCTCATAGGGAAACATTGATTTTCACACGTCATGCGACATGAGCTCCCAATGTCGGAGCGTTTGTCGGACAAGTGTGAACCCAGGCTCAAAAAGAGATGTAATAAAATATGGATCATGGGAGTGTGCAATTAAAGAGAAACTGATTCTACTGGAGAATTATTGCTACAGGTGTCCCATAAAGATCTATTTACTATTCCTGAAACAGAAAGGTAAAATTATCTGGTGAGTGACATTTCAGTTTTAGATAGAGGTGTGAATTAACTTAACCTTCTGAGCGGTGTTCCCGAGTCTGACTCGGGGTGAGATTTTCTGGCTACTATCGGTAACCCTGAGTCAGACTCGGGCTCGCCTTGCTGCAGCCACAGACAAAGTTACTTACCTTGTCCCTGGATCCAGCGAAGCCACCGCGCTGTGTGAGCGACCGGAACCTCGCTCGATTCACACAGTGCCTCTGTGTGCCGCCGATCTCCGTTCCCTGCGACGTTACGACGCACGGGATCGGAGAACGGCACCAAATTCAAAAAGGTAAACAAACACAATACATACAGTATACTGTAATCTTACAGATTACAGTACTGTATGTAAAAAATACACACCCCCTTGTCCCTAGTGGTCTGCCCAGTGCCCTACATGTACTTTTATATAATAAAAACTGTTCTTTCTGCCTGCAAACTGTAGATTGTCCATAGCAACCAAAAGTGTCCCTTTATGTCAAAAATGGTTTTAGAGCAGCTAGAAAACAGCGATAATAAATTATAATCACTTGTAGAATTGTGCGATAGCGATTTGTGGGGAAATTCATCATAAAAAAATAAAAGTAATGACAGCGACAATTCTGCAACTGAGCAAATTTCAGTGATTTTGAGTTGATTACATTATTGAATAATTTTTATTTTAATTATATTATTATTTGTTATAATTTTTTATTATATTATAATTTATAATTTTGTTTTAAAAAAAAATTCATACCCGGGATGCCTACTAGACTCTTGTTTGGTCAGATTTAAGTGAGTTATTCCTAAGAATTACAGGCCTACAGTATAAAACGCCAAATTTCCTTGCAAATAATGGTACCGCTTTCAGCACCTTTTTTCTGAAATAATCATACCGCCAGGGAGGTTAAATAGTATAACATATTTCTCAACTTTTTGAGATGGGAATGAGGGACATCTACTGGCAAAAGTATGTAGGCATTGGACACACACCCTGCCATGCCCACTTAAAGTAACATTTTATAAAACAACTAGTTAAGTACTTTTTTTTTACCACTACTATTTCTTTATACTGGCTTTTGAAATTTTACAAATGCAGCAACTTAGAAATTTAATGAAAAGTTTAAACACCTTGTGAAAGATAAAAAAAGTGCATTTTATATACAACTATATAGATGAGATCAAAATGAGGGACACATAAAGAGGAAAGAGGACTAGAGGGACTTTGGGCCAGATTCACGTACAGCGGGCGCAACTTAACTTTTCCGATTTAAGTTACACCGCCGCAAATTTCCCAAGTTAGTGCCCGATCCACAAACCTGGAAATTTGCGGCGGTGTATCCTAAATCAGTCCGGCGCAAGGCGGGCCAATTCAAATGGGGCGAGTCCCATTTAAATTAGGCGCGCTCCCGCAGCGGACGTACTGTGCATGCTCCCGACGCTATTTTCCCGACGTGCTTTGCGTGCGAAGTTACGTTGCGCCAAGGTTTTGAGAATCGCGACGGATAAAAAAGAGATGCGGCTGGAAAAATAAAAAATTAAAAAAAGAATTTACAGCGACGCGGGAAAGACGGGTATACTTTTACCTGGTGTACTAACTTTACACTTTGTAAAAGGTACCCTATCTTTGCGACGGCAAACTAACACTTGCGGCGACTTCACGAAGGGAAAAAGTTTTGTGGATCTCCGTAAGTGCTAATTTGCATACCCGACGCTGGTTTACGACGAGAAATGCCCCCAGCGGCGGCCGCGGTACTGCATCCTAAGATCCGACAGTGTAAAACTATTACACCTGCCGGATCTTAGGGATATCTATGCGTAACTGATTCTATGAATCAGTCGCATAGATAGAAACAGGGATACGACGGCGTATCAGCAGATACGCCGTCGTAACCCTTTTGTGAATCTGGCCCTTTGTTCCAAATCAGGGACAGTTGGGAGCTATGGAGTAAGGTGAATATAAAAAGAACTGTTTTATCTGGATGTAGAACATTTTTGCTACTTACAGCATCTTGCACTTAGACCCCTTTCACACTGGGGCATTTTTCAGGCCTTTTACCACTAAAAATAGTGCATGTAAAGCGCCTCTCAAGTCACCCCAGTGTGAAAGCCCTAGTGCTTTCACACTGGGGCGGTGTGCTTGCAGGATGGGAAAAAAGTCATGCAAGCAGCATCTTTGGGGCAGTGTGGGAGCAGTGTATGAACCGCTCCCAAAACGCCCTGCCCATTGAAATGAATGGGCAGCACTGCTGAAGCGCCTGCAAAGTGCTTTGGCAGCGCTGCAACACAAGCACTATTAACCCTTTCTTTGGCTGCTAAGGGGGTTAAAAGGGCCCCGCTAGTGGCTGAAAAGCGCCGCTAAAACAGTGGTAAAGTGCCGCCAAAACTAGCAGCACTTTACTGCTAATGCCTGCTCCGCCCCAGTGTGAAAGGGGTCTTACAGAAACTTTTCTTGTCTCTTTTTTCTCTGTAATAAAAAAATACTTTTGGATTAATCTTTATGTTTCTATACAAAATACATTTTGTGGTGAAATGTATACATTATATTTTTTAATAGCATTTAGCTCTTTAGAATATGCACTTTATATCACTAGTGGTGGTTATTTCCTATCACTATCAGGAACTGCTGCAACTAGGCACTTGTAACCGCTTTTGGGGTGGTTTTGATTTCATAGCATTGACATAAGAGGGTCAATAATGATCACCCTCATTGATAGGGTCCTTACATAGTAAGCACTACGGCATGAAGTATCATGAACACTGCAAATTGCCTGTGACAGAGGACCCAGAGCACTGTTTCACTAATGATGAGAACAATGGATGAAATTTAATTCACTTAGGTCAGTGGTCTCCAAACTGTGGCCCGGGGGCCATATGCGGCCCTTTGCATGCATTTTATCTAGCCCTTGGGGCACTATACCTCCTATAGATACAAGGCACTATATTCATGCCCCTGTTGACGGCTCTCTCAGCCGTAACACGTCGGGTTTTGCTATTACAGCACCATATACTGCTTTTATTATACATTCACGTGATTTTTATGACTTTTATACCCAAATAAAACCTGTCATGGTTTAATTTGACCTGCACCATTTGGAGCACTCTTTTTCATTTTTTTTGCATCCATCTTCGTCCTGCCTATTCACTGAGGCCCCCCACATGACCTACATCGCAAGTCGCATCCGTTTGGTTCCAGGTACTGGTGGTATTCGTCTCATCGGATTGATACAGCCATCGTCGCCCGGAGTGATCGTTCGTGCAGAGATCCAGGTCTGCTGAGATCATCATGCCTTTCAGACTTGCTGTTAGTAGTAACAGTTGAGTCCACACCTGTCGGTAAGAGTACCCATTTTGTTTACTTCTTCAAGTTGATGCCTTTGGTGATTTCCTCTGACAACTATACACCTCATGTGGTTATATCCACTCATGTCTTTTGTATTGAACTGTGAATGCATCTACTCACTGGAGTGTTTCACCTTTATTACCTTTGAGATTTTGTATCTCATTTGGACTTTATCTATATATTTTTGCATTTGTATATTTATTGTGTCAATTTAATATCGATTACAACTCATTAGCGCTGCACTTTTTGTTCCACTATTGCTTTGTACTTTGTTTGTGTGCTAGCAGCTTCATCACGTTATTGTTTTTTTTAGTGCAGTTTTTTCCCTTTCTTTTTTTTTTTACTATATTCCTCCCACTGACACCAACGATGTGGCACTATTCCTCCCACTGTCACCAACAATGGGCCATTTTTCCTTGCACAGCCATCAATGATGGGGCATTTTTCCTTCCACTGACACCATTGATGCTGCACTCTTATTCCCACTGACACCAACAATGGGGCACTATTCCTCCCATTGACACCAGTGATGGGGCACTATTCCTTCCATTAAAACAAATGATGGGGTACTATTGCTCCCACTAATACCAATGATGGGGCACTATTCCTCCTCCTATGAACATGTAGTTTTGTTAGTCCCACTGACATTGGGGCAGCTTTTATATCCACTGTCCAAAGCCTGGCCCCCCTAAAATATGAAGGACGGTAAACTGACCCTTTGTTTTAAAAGTTTGGAGACCTTTGACTTAGATCATCACTCATCCAAATTGCATTAGATGGGAACTGCTGTGGAAGGAAAAAAGAAAGAAAGAAAGAAAGAAAGTACAGCGGGGGACAGACCTTTTCTGAGGCAACACAAAAAATACAAAAATATTTTTGGTTTGAGGGATGCCGTAAACCTGTACAGGGTGTTAAAGAACCAGCAGATCTTTCAGTGGCAACCTTAGCGACAGTGTGCTTTGGCAGCATATTGTTGGCTGTAGAATTATTTTTGTCTTTTAAATTTGCTTTGCTTATGGACAGTTGCAGCACCTCAGTCTACTACTATGTGAATTGATGCACATTGGTTTAAAAACAGGCTTTTTTAGATGGTGTAGAAAAAAACGGCAGAAGTAGGAGAGAATAAAAGTGTCAGAAGAAGGGGAAGGTCATTTAAGAGCAGGGGCTATTTGCAGTGGACAGCAGGGAGCGGCTGCAAAAACAAACAGCACAAAAGTACCACTATAACCAATATGGATGCCAAATCTACCTGAGTTTGATTCATGGGGTGTCATCTGTAGTTACAGTGTAGTTACTCTGTGCTTTAATAACAAATTCAGACATCCATAAAATAGGAACAGGAACTAACTTGTATAGGCTATGACAAATATTATACATTTTCCAACTCTTTCTAGCGACATCTAGAGGCAAGGATATATGCCTACAACATACTAAAACTATTATTCTATAGAAATAAATGGGAGCCCAGAATGCAAGCATGGGCTCTGCCCAGAACTTTTTGTATACACAGCCTCTTTGGTAGTATTTCACTGAATTGGGGACAGATGAGTTCAATACTTTCAGAAAGCCTTGAGTATTTTTATATTTTGTATGTTTTTTTTATACACTGCAGCTATATTTAAGCTACCATTAAGTTATATAGTATCAGTAACTACAACCTGAAGCACCTCAACTTATGTCTTAGAATGGGAAACTTAAAGTGGAGGTTCACCCTAAAAACACATTGTTTACATTAAAAAGTACAATAGTAAGTACATTTCATTTCGGCAGTTTTTTTTTGCTCTGTACTTACCTTTATATACGGATTTTGTCCAGGGCTTCTGCGTTCTGACGACTCTGGGACTGGGCGTTCCTATCCCAGCCTCAGGGTTCCGATGACTGCGGGACTGGGCGTTCCTATCCTTCCGTTCGATGATTGACGGCTTGTGAAACAGGTCACCTGTCGCACAACGCGCGTCACCAGATTTCCGGAAATACTCGAGCTAAGAGTAGGCACTATACGGCGCCTGCGCCCGCCGTGTAGAGCTGACTGCGCAGGTGCCATATAGTGCCGACTCGCAGCTCGGCTCTTTCCCGACGGCTGGTGACACACGTTGTGCGACAGGTCACCTGTTTCACAAGACGTCAATCATCGTACGGAAGGATAGGAACGCCCAGTCAAGCAGTCATCGGAACCCGGAAGCCCTGGACAACATCAGGATATAAAGGTATGTACCAAGAAAAAAACAAAAAACTGCCGAAATCTATTGTCCTTAATATGCTCTATCTGCTAGATGCAATTTAAAATTTGTTTTTTTGAGTGAACCCCCGCTTTAACATAATTTTTAGTAGATAGGAAGAGATTCTGCACAGCCGCACTCCCAAAAAAGTTTTTGCCTTTGTTCAAAAAAGCTATGACTAAGCACTGTTTGTTAGTGTGAAACACGTCAGCTCTTCTGTCCGTTCTGATCTGCTGTGGCATGTATTTTTGAATCCATTTTTTGAATAAAGGCAAGAACTTTTTTTGGAGTGCGGCTGTGCAGAATTTCTTCCTATTGTAGTGTTACATGCATTGCCAGCACCTACATATAGTTAAATAGTTAGTTACATAGTTAGTCAGGTTGAAAAAAGAAACCAAGTCCATCCAGTTCAACCATCAAAAAAACATAGGGTTTCTTATCTGGAGGAGAGGCTTTTACCTTCATTTCCTGCCTGGAACGGTGATATCCCTGTCTCTATAATTAGTAGTAGACTTTCCTCAGAACTTTCCCATTTCTTTGATTTATGCATTGTAATTGTTACAAGACTTCTGATCAGGATGAAAATATGGGCAACAAACAAAATTTACAACATATTTTAAGTACATCTCTGCAATATACATTTCCCCTATGTTTTGCCTCTTTAAAAAAAAGCTGCAATTGCAGAAAAACACCTAATGATCCTGCCAATCACCTAATGAGCTTATAACTTTCTGTGCCCTACCTGCTGCAATCAAATCTCAAAAAGTATTATTAACCATGCCCAGCTCCGTGGACTACAGAACTTCACCCTCTATGCAGCAGGCAATTGAAAACCCTGAAAAAGAATGTACCGTAAATACAGCCTCCACATAGAACATCTAAACATGTTCAATATGTTCCATTGTAGTTCTTGGGTTTAAATAGACTTTAATCAAATATGAATAGTTTTTATTCTATAATGTTTGCTGCTTTTTCTAATAAGAATAAAACTTGGGGCAACACAAGCTTATCAGACTGTTTATGATCACTTTACTCCCATTTATCTATAAATGCTTTTGATTAATTAATTCTTACATGAAAACTATAATTTGTTTTGATCAATGTTATTTTGATTTGTTAACTTTAGAAATTTGCGAATTGGTGATTTATATTGCTATTTCATATTATTTATAAACAGTGTTTTTTAAATAAATGTTTAATACGTGTGCAACCAGAATTCACAAACCATTAGGTCTTTTTTTTTAAGGGGGCACAGCAGTGGGGAGTCAGGGAGAAAAGTTGTTTCTTTGCTTCATTGTGTGAATTGAAGCTTGTACTATTGAGCTATGTAAACAAATTGCATTTTCCAGCAAAGTGTGTAAAGCCACTTGCTAGCAAAACATAAAAATGCTTAATACTCATATGCAATATGGAACATTTACCTAATTAAAAAAAAAGACAGATATTAAAGAAAATACTTTATTAGTCCTAAAATTTATAAATCAACAAAAATACATTTAAAACCACTATACATTTAAATTATTGTAGACTTTCCATCCAGGTGAGAAGAATATCAAGCTCTCTGAATGCTTTTGTTACAGCTTCATGAAGATTTAACTGAAAAAAATAAAAAAACACATATATTTCAGACTTTAGAATATAAAAGCCATGAACTATTATCAGAAAAATATGCTGATATAAATATGGAGAATGCATTTTTGGATTTCCAGAAAACTCTAGCTGCCTGGTTGTCTCTGGCCTCAATAATTTCTAAACCACTGTCCTGAAACAAGCTTATAAATCAGGAAAGTCAGAGTGAAAGTATAATTCCTGACTTGCAAACTTGTTCTGACTCAGAGTATACTAAAGCTACTGGAACAGCAATATAGCTATGCAAATAGCACTATTAGAAGGAGTGGTCATCAAAACCACCCTCCATCAAAACCACCCTCTGTTCTTCCTCAGTATACGTCTGCATAAAACAAAAAAGTAAGAAATACCATCCGAAATACCGTCCGATTGGAAGTAAACCACCTGGCCTTCAGGAGAAAGATCAAGACCCATCTCTTTTGAGGGCCCAGGGAATGGATACCAAGCGCCCAGAGGCGATTCAGTTCACATGTGTTGCGCTATATAAGTTTCTCACTTACTCACTCATATTAAAGGTAATTGATTGACATTTTTAAAAAATCTGAATAAATAAAACTTTTACATTTTAATTACATTGTAAATTAAGGTATTATTAGTGTTTACATGAAAATAATGTTTGTCACATGGAAAATAAAATTGTAAAGCAAAACTGTAGTAAAACCCTTGCAGGGCTCCACCCTCAGCATTGAAGGTGTTAAATGATTGTGTCTGTAAGAGCCGGTTCATACAGGGGTGACTCATTGTTTAACCATTCTAATAGGAGCGACTCAAGTCGTTACGACTTAGAAAAAGGTTCTTGCACGACTTTGGGGGTGACTAGGGGTGACTTGCATTGACTTCAATACAGAAGTCATTTTGCAAGTCGCCTCTGAAGTCGTCTTGAGATCGCCTTGCTGAGTCGCCCCCAAAGTTGTGCCTCCCCTGTGTGAACCGGGTCTCAAAAAGCAATTATAATTGCCTTGTTACTTGTTCCCACATGCTTCCTCGAAGCTGCATGACTAGTCCCTCAAAGTCCCTTCTCTTTGCCACTCCCTCAGTCACAGAAACTCACATGTCACCCCGTACAATGCAGGGCTGGCAGACCTGCATTGTAAGTGAAGACGTCAAGGACCCGCCTACAACCCATAGCGTTGGAGAGGGAAGAAGTGTTTTGGCTGCTGGGGTAGCAAGGGATCAGGTCATAACAAAAGAAAGAGCTCCACTGAAAGGTCAATATCCTATCATCATTAGGTTTACAGTATTTTTACATTTTTATATTCTTGATGATTATAATTACTAGGGTTGTCCCGATACCGATACTAGTATCGGTATCGGGACCGATTCTGAGTATTTGCGGGAGTACTTGTACTCCCGCAAATACCCCCGATACCAAAATAGAATACTTACGCCCCCCCGCCGCCGCTGCAGCCGCCGCAACCACTGCCGTCGCCGCCGTTACGCCGCATCCCGCCGCCGTTACGCCGCATCCCCGCTACCGCCGACTGTGATTTACGTGCCGGGAACATTACAGCTTTGAATAGCTGTAATGATTCGCGCCGCGCATAGACACTCCCCCTTGCTCGGGTGAACTGTCCAATCCCGAGCGAGGGGAAGTGTCTATACGCAGCGCGGCGCCAATCATTACAGCTATTCAAAGCTGTAATGTTCCCGGCGCGTATTACACAGTCGGCGGTAGCGGGGATGCAGGTAAGCGGGACATGGCTGGATATGGGGGGGAGACATGGCTGCATGGGGGGAGACATGGCTACATGGGGGGGAGACATGGCTACATGGGGGGAGACATGGCTACATGGGGGGAGACATGGCTGGATGGGGGGGAGACATGGCTACCTGGGGGGAGACATGGCTGGATGGGGGGGGCATGGCTACATGGGGGAAGACATGGCTACATGGGGGAGACATGGCTGGATGGGGGGAGACAAGGCTACATGGGGGGAGACATGGCTACATGGGGGGAGACATGGCTGGATGGGGGGGAGACATGGCTGCATGGGGGGAGACATGGCTGGATGGGGGGGGACATGGCTGCATGGGGGGAGACATGGCTGGATGGGGGGAGACATGGCTGGATGGGGGGGAGACATGGCTGCATGGGGGGAGACATGGCTGCATGGGGGGGGAGACATGGCTGGATATGGGGGGACATGGCTGGATATGGGGGGGACATGGCTGGATATGGGGGGAGACATGGCTGCATGGGGGGAGACATGGCTGGATATGGGGGACATGGCTGGATATGGTGGGGAGACATGGCTGCATATGGGGGGACATGGCTGGATATGGGGGGACATAGCTGCATATGGGGGGGACATAGCTGGATATGAGGGAGACATGGCTGCATATGGGGGGGACATGGTTGGATAATGGGGGGACATGGCTGCATATGGGGGGGGGACATAGCTGGATATGGGGGAGACATGGCTGCATATGGGGGGGACATGGCTGGATAATGGGGGGACATGGCTGCATATGGGGGAGACATAGCTGGATATGGGGGGACATTGCTGCATATGGGGGGACATGGCTGGATATGGGGGGACATGGCTGCATATGGGGGGGGACATGGCTGAATATGGGGGGGACATGGCTGCATATGGGGGGGACATGGCTGCATATGGGGGGGACATGGCTGTATCTGGGGGGGACATGGCTGCATCTGGGGGGGACATGGCTGCATCTGGTGGGGACATGGCTGCATCTGTGGAGGGACATGGCTGCATTTGTGGGGGGACATGGCTGCATTTGGGGACACATTTAAAAAAAGTATCGGTATTCGGTATCGGCGAGTACTTGAAAAAAGTATCGGTACTTGTACTCAGTCCTAAAAAAGTGGTATCGGGACAACCCTAATAATTACCATAATAATAACTACTCTTCAACAAAATTATCATTCTGCTACACTACACTACTGCTACACTAGATATTTATTGATAGATTAATACTATTAAAATTATTACGCTAATATTGATAAATGAGGTTAGAGGTGAGTATTCAATGGTAAAACCCAGTAAGTCAGATAAATATTAACAAATAAATGTTCACCTTTTTAAAATTCTGTTCTACGATTTCCAGTTTCTTCATAGTCATAGTGCTAGGCTTGCAATTATTGCTGAATTGCTATGGAAAAAAATATATACTTTTGAAAAATGTCACTGTTATTTTTATATAAGATATGAATTTCTCTGTTAGGGAGAAACTGCCACATTATTAGAGAAATACCTCTGCCTAAATAATACAGTCAGTCATGTACAGTTCCAGATAATAGGGTTTGGAAATTATGACATCTAAAGGCTACCCCAGTTTGTGTAGACATGCCGTTGACAACTAATCTGAAAAGCGGAATCTGTTGATCAGCTGAGAGGAATTTTCTACTAGTTCTGCTACTGTTGTGCTTAGATACGGCTGAAAATGGTGGTGTTTTCTCAGGCTATAAGCATTAATGTTTAGTGTCTGTGATTGTGCGCGTTTAAACCTTGATTGTCCATAAGAGTGATCATATTGCATTTGGATCTTCTGTCGTCTTAGGTCTGTGGGTACCCTTGAGAGGGCAATATGGAGAGAAAGCAAATTATAAACATGTGCATTCGTTTTCGTTCGAATGCATTTTCATCCGAATTTCTGGTATTTTCGCGTTTGTTTTAACAAATGATAACGAACGCGCAGAATCCGAAATCCGAAAGATCCGACATAAAAAAAGCTTTATTTTCGTTTCGTTGCAACAGATAGAAGATTCGACATGACGGTGACAATAGCGATCTGTCTATCGAACCTGCGGTTGAATGTGGCTAACCTAATTCTATTAGTCCAAGATTATTCGACATTGAGAGAAAAAATTCGACATTATAGAGACATGAAGATTTGACAAAGCAGCTAAAAAGATACAATCGCCGTGAGTGGACCTGTATGGTCAAATGCTCCGCCCATAGGCAATAGAAGAATTCTAATGTTGGTTGACTAGTAATAATAATTTATAAATACAGTCCCAGATTCACATACAATGGCGCATATTTATGCCGCCGTAGCGTATCTAATATACGCTACGCCGACGCAGCGCAGAGAGGCAAGCACAGAATTCACAAAGCACTTGCCTCCCAAACTGCGCTGGGTTTCCTCTGCGTAATCCGGCGTAGGTGGAAGTGGGCATGAACCATGCTAATGAGGCGTGACCCCATGCAAATGATGGGCCGAGCGCCATAAAGATACGAATAACAAATGGCGCATGCGCCGTCCGGTGGCCGCATCCCAGTGCACATGCTCAGAATCTTATTTGGGATTTCTTTTATTTCCACTTACAGTGATAAAAGTACAATGGACAAATAGAGGGGATCAATCTCTGTAATAGGGACACATAACGAAAAAAATAAATGTTTTGCCTTTAGTGATACTTTAATTATTATTAGGGAGATGTAGATAAACAAACTTTCAGTACTTACACAAGGAACTTTACTGAGCGCACAGACAGAGTTTGCGATCTTGCTGCTGCTGGCCTGAATATATGTGTCCAACAAGGAATCGTGTTGGAAGACGTTGGTCATATAAAAATGAAGAATTTTTTGCAGGAAACAACATTGATCAGATGGCTAAAAAGACACAATATTAATTATGATCACCAGATGGATACAAATGTAAATAGATTTCAGCATTTAGTCCAGCAGAGGGCAATATAAAGACAGAAATGGCAAATATATTTGTGATCATGCTCGGTAATATGCACAGTACTGGTAGCAGCATGAATTAGATATGTTAGCTGTAATGCTCTATGATGGTGGTAAACTTATGCACAAACAGGTGTCTTTAATTGTTTTTATTGTTTATCACTGTTTTCTCTATGCTTTTCTCTCTTACTTTGGTGTTATGTAGCTAGGGCTAAAAGTAACGTTAGACTCAAAAAAATTAAAACGATTCACGTACAGTATCTCACAAAAGTGAGTACACGCCTCACATTTTTTGTAAATATTTTATTATATGTTTTCATGTAACAACACTGAATAAATTACCCTTTGCTACAATGTAAAGTAGTGAGTGTACAGCTTGTTTAACAGTGTAAATTTGCTTTCCCCTCAAAATAACTCACACAGTCATTAATGTCTAAACCACTGGCAAGAAAAGTGAGTACACCCTTAAGTGAAAATGTCCAAATTGGGCCCAATTAGCCATTTTCCTTCCCTTGTGTCATGTGACTCATTAGTGTACGAAGGTCTCAAGTGTGAATGGGGAGCAGGTGTGTTAAATGTGGTGTTATCGCTCTCACTCTCTTATACTGGTTACTAGGGATGAGCCAAACACCCCCGGGTTGGTCCGCAGCAGAACATTAGGGATGAGCTTTATATTCGGGTCGAACATGAGTTCGACTCGAACATCGGGTGTTTATGATGATTGGCCAAAGCATGCACCATGACCTGCATGCTCTAGCCAATCCCAGCGCCCTCAGCTAAGAGAGCCATAATTGGCCAAAAGCAGGGTGCCTTTGGCCAATCATGGCTCAGGGGGACTGAGTCCATGCCCCACACTATATAAGGCTGCCTGCAGGTCGGCTCTGTGTAGTGTGTTGTTGGCGTGGATGGAGAGAGAGTGAGGCAGGCTGGCTGGTTAGCTGCAGTGTGTATATATATACTGTGTGTATATATACATATATATATATATATATATATATATATATTTATACTATATACTGTGTGTATATATATATATATATATATATATATATATATATATATATATATATATATATATATATATATATATATACTTTGCATCCAGTGTAGCCTATATCTGACTGCAGGCCATTCCTGGTGTAATTTTTCTATTCCACTTCAGGCGATGTATTTAATAAATAAATATATATATATATATATATATATATATATATACACACTGCACCCACTGTAGCCTATATCTGACTGCAGGCCATTCCTGGTGTACTTTTTACACAATACAGTGCACCCGTAGTGCAGCTGCTATTACTTTTCTGGTGGTGTACACAATACTGTGTGCCCATGGTACGGTTGCTACTACTTTCCTGGTGGTGTACACAGTAAACAATACAGTGCACCCATAGTTGCTATTAGACTTTTGGTGGTGTACACAATACCGTGTGCCCATAGTGTGGTTGCTACTACTTTTCTGGTGGTGTACACAGTACACAATACAGTGCACCCATAGTTGCTATTAGACTTCTGGTGGTGTACACAATACTGTGCACCCCTAGTGCAGTTGCTACTACTTTTCTGGTGGTGTACACAGTTCACAATACAGTGCACCCATAGTTGCTATTAGACTTCTGGTGTACACAATACCGTGCACCCATAGTGCAGTTGCTACTACTTTTCTGGTGGTGCGCACAGTACTCAATACAGTGTAGTTTGGCTTTGCTAAACAAAATTTACATCATGTCCAGAAGGCCAGCAAGGAGAGGCAGACACTCACAGGCAGGCCCGGACTGGCCATAGGGCATACCGGGCATATGCCCGGTGGGCCGCGGCGGCCCGCGGGCCGGTAGTGGCCCGCGAATGGCCCTTGGCGGCCCGCGGGCCGCCCGCGGGCCGATCGCGGCCCGCAAACGGCCCTCGGCGGCCCGCATGTCACTTCTACCCAGAGGTGTACCAAGGCCCTTGGGGCGGACAGGGCTGGGTTGCAAGAATGCATTTGCCCCCTGGGCTGCTATAATGTCCTGCAAAAAGGCCACTGAGCTGGCCGAGTGCGCCACCTGCCACAAGTTGTGGATTGTCCACTGGCCACGTCACCTGCCATGTCACCTGGCCACGTCACCTGCCACAAGTTGTGGATTGTCCACTTGCCACATCACCTGGCCACGTCACCTGCCACATCACCTGGCCACATCACCTGCCACGTCACCTGGCCACGTCACCTGCCACAAGTTGTGGATTGTCCACTGGCCACGTCACCTGCCACGTCAACTGGCCACGTCACCTGCCACAAGTTGTGGATTGTCCACTTGCCCCACACCTGACCACGACACTTGCCACAAGTTGTGGATTGTCCACTTGCCACGTCACCTGCCACAAGTGGATTATGCACTTGCCAAATCACCTGGCCACGTCACCTGCCACAAGTTGTGGATTGTCCACTGGCCACGTCACCTGCCATGTCACCTTGCCACGTCACCTGCCACAAGTTGTGGATTGTCCACTTGCCACGTCACCTGGCCACGTCACCTGGCCACGTCACCTGCCACATCACCTGGCCACATCACCTGCCACGTCACCTGGCCACATCACCTGCCACAAGTTGTGGATTGTCCACTGGCCACGTCACCTGCCACGTCAACTGGCCACGTCACCTGCCACAAGTTGTGGATTGTCCACTTGCCACGTCACCTGCCACAAGTGGATTATGCACTTGCCAAATCACCTGGCCACGTCACCTGCCACAAGTTGTGTATTGTCCACTGGCCACGTCACCTGCCATGTCACCTGGCCACGTTACCTGCCACAAGTTGTGGATTGTCCACTTGCCATGTCACCTGGCCACGTCACTTGCCACGTCACCTGGCCACATCACCTGCCACGTCACCTGGCCACGTCACCTGCCACAAGTTGTGGATTGTCCACGTCACCTGCCACGTCAACTGGCCACGTCAATTGCCACAAGTTGTGGATTTTCCACTGGCCACGTGACCTGGCCACGTGACCTGCCACATCACCTGGCCACGTCACCTACCACAAGTTGTGGATTGTCCACTGGCCACGTCACCTGGCCACGTCACCTGCCACAAGTTGTGGATTGTCCACTTGCCATGTCACCTGGCCACGTCACCTGCCACGTCACCTGCCACATCACCTGGCCACGTCACCTGCCACAAGTTGTGGATTGTCCACTGGCCACGTCACCTGCCACGTCAACTGGCCATGTCACCTGCCACAAGTTGTGGATTGTCCACTTGCCAAATCACCTGGCCACGTCACCTGCCACAAGTTGTGGATTGTCCACTTGCCACATCACCTGACCATGTCACCTGCCACGTCACCTGGCCACATCACCAGCCACAAGTTGTGGATTGTCCACTGGCCACGTCACCTGCCACGTCAACTGGCCACGTCACCTGCCCCATCACCTGGCCACGTCACCTACCACAAGTTGTGGATTGTACACTTGCCACGTCACCTGGCCATGTTACCTGCCACAAGTTGTGGATTGTCCACTGGCCACGTCACCTGCCACATCACCTGGCCACGTCACCTACCACAAGTTGTGGATTTTACACTTGCCACGTCACCTGGCCATGTCACCTGCCACAAGTTGTGGATTGTCCACTGGCCACGTCACCTGGCCACGTCACTTGCCACAAGTTGTGGATTGTCCACTGGCCACGTCACCTGGCCACGTCACCTGCCACATCACCTGGCCACGTCACTTGCCACAAGTTGTGGATTGTCCACAATGCAATGCAAGCAATTACATTTTTTTATGTTTTTTTTATGATTTTTCATAATTTGCCATCATTTTTGAGATTTCTTATGTAAAAAAATAGGTCACCTTTAAAAACGCCTATAAACGAAATCGCGGCAAAACGCCGGTACCGCGTTTTGCCGCGTTTAGCAGCGATTTGCGTCTGAAACGCAAAAACTTTTGCATCTGAACCCAAAATTTTGCTTCTGAAAAAACGAGCCTAAACCCAACTGCTTTAAAACGCAAAAAAAAAAACGAATGTGTGCATGGACACAGGATAACATTAAATGTGTTCAGGGGCAGTTGAAAAAAATGCCCAAATGCCTCTGAACTCGAGTTTAGCAGCGTCTCGTGTGCATGGGGCCTTAGATATGCCCAGCCCCTCCCTCCTCCACACAAAGCTCTATCAGAGGATGGGTGGAGCTGCTCTTTCTTTCCCCGCCCACACTCCTGGCAGCCCTGTGTTGTCTGTGAAGAAGATTTGTGGGCGGGAAAGTTAAAACAAAGCAGTCAGCTCGGCATCCACAGCCTTAGAAAAAAAAAAAGTGAGCCCCTCCTGGGACTGTCCATTATGTCCCATCCAAGTAAGTGACAATAAGTAAGCTTGCCCCTTCCTGCTCTCTCTCCCCTTCTCTGCATATTAAGTGTTATATTACAGCAGCCTGTAACAGTTTCTTGCCCTCCTAGATGTTATGATGTGGGTTCACACTGGCAAGCTGCAGTTTAGCTGCAGTGCTGGTGTTCTGGCATGTTACCCTCCAGTCCCATAGACTTCTATTAGGTTGTACATTTTTGCTGCATGTCCTGAAAGTGCACGAAAAGTCCTGCATGCCGCATCTGTGGTGCAATTCCAAAAAATTCTGCAAAAATGCACAATTTCTAATTAGAAGTCTGAGGGACTGGGGCTATGGAAAACTGCCACAGTGGCGGCCTGTCCATTATGGGCACACGGGCACTGCCCTCTCCATTATGCCACCCCCATATGTAAAATGGATAGATTCATGCCTGACCGGCCACTAAGATGGGGTAAGTGTCGGTCAGACAGCGAGTGGGTGGAGGGTGTGTCACAGCGGCTGCATTTGATGGGACAAAGTGGCTGCATTTGATGGGACAAAGTGACTGCATTTGATGGGGCACAGTGGCTGCATTTGATGGGACAAAGTGGCTGCATTTGATGGGACAAAGTGGCTGCATTTGATGGGGCACAGTGGCTGCATTTGATGGGGCACAGTGGCTGCATTTGATGGGGCACAGTGGCTGCATTTGATGGGGCACAGTGGCTGCATTTGATGGGGCACAGTGGCTGCATTTGATGGGACAAAGTGGCTGCATTTGATGGGGCACAGTGGCTGCATTTGATGGGACAAAGTGGCTGCATTTGATGGGGCACAGTGGCTGCATTTGATGGGACAAAGTGGCTGCATTTGATGGGACAAAGTGACTGCATTTGATGGGGCACAGTGGCTGCATTTGATGGGACAAAGTGGCTGCATTTGATGGGGCACAGTGGCTGCATTTGATGGGGCACAGTGGCTGCATTTGATGGGACACAGTGGCTGCATTTGATGTGACACAGTGGCTGCATTTGATGTGACACAGTGGCTGCATTTGATGGGGCACAACGGCTGCATTTGATGGGACAAAGTGGCTGCATTTAATGGGGCACAGTGGCTGCATTTGATGGGGCACAGTGGCTGCATATAATGGGGCACAGTGGCTGCATTTGATGTTTTTGTTCAGTTTGATTGCTTCCCCCCAAAAAAAATTGAGCACCAGTGTGAGCCAAAAGGCTTGCACTCACAGATACTCCACTGAAATGTTATCAATTCTCATGTCACTTTTCAGAGGCATTTGACAGACAGTGAGGAGGTGATACCTAATTTCCTCCCTGCCTGTTTTAACCTCAGCCAGTCCCTCCAGATATTTCACTTTGTACTCCACCTTATTTTCATTACTCCTTATAGGTATTAGATGTTCTCTCACCTTATTCTTTGCACATCTAATACATAATGAGAGTTCTGGAAATAAGGTGGAGTTCAAAGTGAATTTCTAAACCTAAGTTGAGAACCCCTTTCAGAAGATTTGAGGATATTATTAAACTCAGAGACTGGTGGACTTAGGCCATCATAAATAGATTGAAAATCTGCCAGTTCAGCAGAAATTTCAATCTATCAATGTGCAGACTGGTTATACAGACTCCGATCTATCAACTGACTTCAGTACAACAATGGGAAATGTCGAACCATTTCTCTCTGTTCCAGCAATGTGGAGTGATTTCTCTCTCTGTGCCACAAATGTGGAGCAGTCTCTCTCTCTGTGCGGGCATCCCATCATTAACCCCCGCCGCGTGAAGCCCCCCCCCCCCCCCCCCCGGGCTGCTCAGTCTAAAATGCCCGGGCCTATTTTTTGTCCCAGTCCGGGCCTGCTCACAGGCCACTAAAAGAGGGCAAGCAGGCTCTGTGTCTACAGTCAACAGTGCTGGTCGTGGACAAGGTGCATCCTCTGCACATGGCCGTGGGGCACGCTTGTCCCTTTTTTCTGCAGCTGGCCGTGTTATTGAGCCACAACATGCAGAAGAAATGGTGGAATGGATAACAAAGCCATCCTCATCCACCTTATCCTCTGTCACCCAGGCTCAGAGTAGTTTGCCTGCCAATGCAGCTGCCAAAGCGGCCTTTTCCATCGGCTCCTTGTCACCAGTCACTCCTTCCCTAGCCCCACCATCATGCACGGAGGAGTCCCCTGAACTATTCAACCACAGTGTCGGATACATGCTGCTGGAGGATGTGCATCGATTTGAAGGCTCTGATGATGGTACCCAGGTTGAGGAAGGGAGTAACGTGAACCTAGAGAGAGGGGGTGCCCAAGAAGGACAAGAAACTGGCAGTCATGTTCCTCCAGCTGCAGCATACTGCCAAGTTTTCTCCAGTGACAAGCAGGAAGGGGATGATGAGGTCACTGACTCTATGTGGGTCCCTGATAGAAGAGAGGAGAAGGAGGAGGCACATCTCTGATGAGGCAGGATGCCCTCCAGGGGGCAGCATAAGGGCAGCCACCCTATTGCATCACACTGCAGAGCTAAGCAGGTGAAGGACGCTGCTGACTCCCTGCTTATTTTTAAAAGTTCTTTGGTGTGGGCCTTTTTTGACATGTGTGCAGCACCATTGCTGTTTGCAACCTATGTCTGAAGCGGATCAAGCGTGGCCAAAACAGCAGCCGCTTTGGCACCACATGCTTGACCAGACATATGACGACCTCCCATGCAGTCCGTTGGCAAGAGGACCTCTCCTTGCTCCTCATCTGGGATCTCCAACCCCACTATACCTCCAGTCTTGGGTCATTTCCGCCAGTCATATAATGCCAGTGCACGACTGCTGACATTCAAAAGGAATGAAACCTGCCCAAGAACAGCCTCATTTATGACATGCCTACCAGGTGGAACTCAATGTTGGCAATGCTGCAGTGGATGCAGTGGATGCACACGCAGCAGAGGGCCATCAATGAGTATATGTGTAAGTATGGCAACGTGTTGCAGAGGCTTCGTCCAGTCACAGAAACAGCGGTGGAGAAGGTGGCCGGCCAACCGATGCCTTCAGACAATTCTTCAGTCCTCAGTGCAAGAATATATAGGGGCAAGATCAGACTCGGAGACCTTTCCAACAGAGCATCCGCTGGGTTACTGGGTCTTGAGGATGAACCACTGGAGATTGCTCAATAATGCAATTGAGCTACTGGCCTGTCCTGCATCCAGCGTTCTTTCTGAACGCACATTCAGTGCTGCTGGAGGCTTTTTTAACCGATGACAGAGTGTGCCTGTCCACAGACTCTGTTGATCTGCTCACATTCTTAAAAATGCCATCCAATCATAGGGTACTATTCCCCTAGGAACATAGATAGACATGCCGCGACATCATGACCCAAATCATGACTTTATTCCATATTCTTGATATCTCTGAAAAATTACCCTTATCTGTTATAGACACACCCTCAAGTCACAAGACCCGGGCAGTTATAAGTACATAGTAATATTTCTTCAAAAATAAGCTTACTAAGTATGAGACAAGCCCAGGCTTATATTGCTATGAAAACAAAAAAATGGTTGACAGGTCTTTAAGATGGCCGACACTGTTACAAGGTGGGGAGTGACCAGGTGATTCAGCAAGAATCATTCAAAAACTCCCTATACCATTGGTTAAAAGAAACTAAAATAACAGTTTATGAGCATACTTACAGGAATGTTTTCTAAGGAGGACTTCACTAGTGTCTGGGTATGTATAAATTTATCTTGAGATTTCTGAAGGGAAAAATTGTGATTATTGTCAGGGGGTGAAATTTCATTCACCAGCACTTGACATAAGAAACTAAAGCAAAGCTTGTACATTATACTTACAATTGACGAACGTATTGTATTAAAAATTTCTCTAATTTCAGTAATTTGGTCTGATGTCGGAGATACTTCACATGTAGGTAGGGACAGAACCCTGGACATTGCTATATTAATATACATCAGAAACACAGAGGTGATGCTCAGCACATATCTCTTCATTTTTGAAAATTCAATCTCACCCTATGGAAATAACAGCAATACATAATTATTTTTATTAATTTCATATATTGTAGTAATATCCGTTTGCTTTAACAGTATTTTTAACAAGGAATTTGAAGTGAAAATGTAAAACCAACATGACCCTCTCAAGACCTCATGCTCTCTAGCTCCCTCGTCACCTCCTCCCATGCTTGTCGCCAGGACTTTTCCAGAGCCTCTCAAATCCAATGGAATGTCTTACCCCAATTTGTCTGATTATCTCCTACTCTATTAGCTTTTAGACAATCCCTGAAAACCCTTCTCTTCAGAGAAGCTTACCCTACCAACACCTAATAACTGTCTTTTCATTTTCTCCATCAGCTCATTCCCTACAGTTATTACCTTTTGTTCCACTTGACCCTCCCTTCTAGACTGAAAGCTCTAACGAGCAGGGCCCTCTGATCCCTCTGTATTGATTTGTATTGTAAGTGTAGCCATAGCCAAGTGAGTACTGTCTGCCCCCATGTTGTAAAGCACCGTGCAAACTGTTGGCGCTATATAGATCCAGTATAATAATAATAATGATAGCTTAGTAATCAGCACAGTAATCTTTGCAGCATTGTAGCTTAGGGATGAGCTAGACCAGGTGAGAGCCAAACACCAGGTATAATGGTGGTATTACTACTGCTATTATATATGACAGCATCCCCTTGGTAATGGTTGTTAAGGACACCAGTGGGGTGGGTACATGCACCACCATGTCCATACCAACCAATGACATCATCAGCTCCAATCACTTACATGACTGGAAGTCTCTGCCTCGGTTCAAACTAGATGTGGTGTGAATTCAAAGCAAATTCGCTAAGGATTCTGTACTGCATCAAAATTGCAACCGATTGTGGAGTGTATGTTAAGTTAATGATATCCCGCAATCGGTTAGCAAACCACAGTGTGATCTTCATAATTGGATCGCATGGGGGGTTCACCCCATGCAATCCGATTCTGGTGTGGACAAAATAGGATCCTGCACGAATTTGGAGCAAATGTCTCAAATCACACCTCAGAGACACCACATGTAATTCGCACAGGAATGTGCTGCGATTCCTGTGCGAATTACATGCGGTAATGTAATGTTTGTAAACCTGGGCTCTTTCAGGTCTGGTATGAATGCAGGCCCTTGAGGTCCGATATGGATTTTAAGGTTGAAATCCATATAAAAATAAAGGAAATAAAGCTTGATTTCTTTCCCAAAAATTCAAACCAAACCATTATCCGAGAATGTAGCCTAGAAGGCCAGGAAAAGGGAAGGAGGCAGATGTGCCCCCCCCCCCCCGCCACCCAAAAAATGCCACATGATGTCACACAAGAGACCCTGACCCTTTATCATTTGCCCAACCTGACATTCAGTGAGGAAGAAGCGATGGGACCAGATGAGTATCAGTGGGGGGTGGGATATTTCTTTCAGCAGGTCTGTGAAGCACCCACACGTGGGCGGACATGCTATCTGCGTTTGGAGTATATGTCAGTCCATGTGAGGGTGATTTAAGCAAACCCTGGCACACAACTGCATACAGCTACCTTTTACCATTTATCTCAATGGGTGGCTATATGTGGCAGCAGTAGGTCCCAGAGGATGATCCCAGAGTATGGCTTGTGTATTACCAGGTGCATGAAACTTAAACGTTAACTGTGCCTAGGTTCACACTGCTGCGAATTCAAAATCGCAGTAAAATGAGCGATTTTACCGCGATTTTGCCGCGATTTCGGCCGCAATTTAATGTAAATCGCGGCCCGAAATCGCAAAAAGTAGTACAGGAACTACTTTTTGAAATCGCAGATGCGGCGTCGCACTGATTAGGACAGTGCCATTGCCGACAATTGCCGCCGATTTGAGATGCGATTTGACATGTCAAATCGCATCTCAAATCGTTCCAAATCGTACCCAGTGTGAACCAGGGCTAAAGGCAAAAAAAAATCAGTTTTGGAAAAATGGAGAGGGATTAGATCACTGTCAGGTTTGTATTGCTGTCTGTGCCCTGTTATGGAAATGTATACTTTCTATTTGTCCTGTTTACATTTATCATCAAAAGTTAAAAAAAATCCAACATTTTAGGTTGCCACCAGAACAGGAATAAAAAAGCAAATCATTCAGTGGGATCAATAGTTCCCTTGATCCTGGTGATTTCACTTTGGGGGAATTTCCTCAAAATTCCTGTTTTGGCTATGGTACAGGAAGTGAAAGGAAATCTCCCTTATGGGACACAGATGACAAAAAAATACAACTGGCAGGAGTTGTAATCCTCCTTTACTCATTTCAGAATGAAAAAAAAATGCCTTTTTTTCTACTTTAATAACCTGGTAAAGGAGAATTTGACAGTTGTATGCAGCCATCTTTTAGGAAATCTCACCCTCCAAACAGTTATATAAATACTATCCAATGAGGGTCCTGTTTTCAGGTGTTGGCAGAGAGTGCAGAAGATTATTATGTAGGATTCAACACCCCCCGTTACATTAATCTATTAGTGTTGAACCCTAAAGATAAGTATACAACCTACTTATTAGAGTAATTAATATATAACTCTTTATATAGTGTGGATGTACTGGATGTGCGCAGACACCAACTTGGTGTCTGTCATTGACAGCTTCACCTGTATTTACAAATTCCTTAGGACACCATGGTCTCTAGAGTCTAGACCACACGGGTCAAACACATGGCCCTCCAGGTCAATTCATGTGGCCCTCACACCTCTCCTGCAGCTGCAACACCCCCCTCATCTTTGCCCCCACCCAGTCTCAGCAGTGTGAAGCAGAGAGGAGGATAGAAATTCTACAGATCATGCCCTTCTCCGTGCAGCCACGGAGATGCTCGTCTCCGCTGCCCCCAAGGAGTGTGAGTGGGCTCTGTGCTAGTCTGCACCTGTCCTTCACAGCTTAAAGAGGAGCTCCACCACCCCCCCCCTCCCCACCAAAAAAATTAAAGTCAGCAGCTAAAAATACTGTAGCTGCTGACTTTTAATATTAGGACACTCCACTTTAAGCCTTTAGTGATTACCAAAATCAGTAATAATGAAATACAGAAGCAATTATTTAATATGATAAAAAGTAGATACATTTATATACAGTAGTCTTATGACTTGTACACACAAGCGGAATTTCCGACGGAAAAAGTCAGACGGGAGCTTTACATCGGATATTCCGTCCGTGTGTATGCCCCATCTGACTTTTTTCGTTGGAAATTCCAACGGAATTAGATAGAGAACATGTTCTCAATTTTTCAGTTGGAAAAACATTCGATCGGAAATTCCGCTTGTTTGTATGCTTTTCCGACGGAATATACACCATGCATGCTCGGAAACAATTCAATGCATGCTCGGAAGCATAGAACTTAATTTTCTCGGCTTGTCGTAATGTTTTACGTCACCGTGTTCTTGATGGTCGGATTTTAGTGTGACCGTGTGTATGCAAGACAGCTTGAGCGGAATTCCGTCGGAAAAAACATTGAATTTTATTCCGACTGGAAAACCGGCCGTGTGTACAAGGAATTATAGATACAACCGGCCGTTTGAGGGCAACCACAATCATGATGCGGCCTGTGATTAAATTGACTCTGGTTCCTTGATATCAGTCATTGGCTTGGCGAAAGAACGATTCAAAAGGCAAAGGCAACTCTTATTTTACAAAACCAAAGCTGTATGTTAATAGCATTTAAAGAATGAGAGACTCTCCCTCTCTCAGATCAGATCAAATGATTTGTCACTGAATGATGGCACCAGCAAATTATGGTAGTTGTATCCCGAAATAGGTAATTGTTTACTGTGATACAGACTGCATTCAGTTACAATGGTCATAACTATTACAGTTGTCCTTAAATGATAAGATCAATAACTACAGAAAGGGTCTTAAAGCAAATCTAAATGTACAGTACATGTTTTTCATTTTGGATAGAGAAAGGAAAGGTTATAGCCATTTTAGATTCTTTTGTGAGCCACTCGTATCCCATCGGAGAGATTTACCAACGCTTCCAGTTCCATAGACAAAAGAGGAAGTGGGCAGAAATTCCTCCAACTTGAGGCAATCCCAGCATGTCACCAGGGTCACTAGAAATAGTGTTCTCATTGGAAGATACCCCCAATATTCTTGGTGACAACCAACATTTGTGATTTTTTTTTCACTCTTAGGCGATAATGTCAAACAGGACACGTAGAAAGAGTAAACCTCCCTAACTGGGGTACATTCAGCAATAAAAACCTGACAGGTGTTCTAATCCCTCTCCATCCTATCAAGAACCAATATAAAGCTTTGCCATTGGATATACGTTAAGCATATCAAAGGAAAACCTGGTCAACAAATAAACTTCTTTCACGTCATAGTGAATGAGGGAAATAAGTAAATCAAGGGAAGATAAAGGAACATAGGGTTTGTATTATTATATTATTCTCTGTATATTCTGTTGGATTAGTCATCCATTTCTCTTCAATAAAATGCTACACTATCTGGAAAAGAACTGAGGTTGCCTTCAGCTTGTTTGAAGGTTGCGTGCTACATCCTTTTGCCACTGCATATATCTATTTTACAACAGGATCCCCTAGTAATCTTAAAGCAGTACTAAACCCAAAATCAAACTTTTTAAATTGTAGTTTACAATTCTTAGATGTGTTGGCTGTATTCATTTTCTTTTTTAGCCTTTCTTTCTTTTATTTTCATCTGGTGATTCAGGCAGAAAATCTGTTGTTTTTCAAGAGCTCAAGCTCTCCAGCAGAATGTATCAGTTTACATGGCAGGGGTGGTTAAATATCTGCTGTTATTTATTCATGTAAAAACTTTATCCCAAAAAGGGAAAAAACAGTTTGCTGTAACTGATTATAAAGTGTTAGCTGGAATTTGCGTTCAATTAGTGTATTTAAATAAGTTGCTAGTACATTTAACACTCTCCTCCCCCAAGACTGACAATTCTGCTGTGTCTCCTGTGCTCATTCCTTTATGCCCCATGCACACAATCGGTTTTACCGGCAGTAAAAAGTGCGACGGGAAAGCCAAGGGGAAAACTGAGAACCTGCTCGGTAGCTTTTCCCCCCTACACACGGCCGGTTTTCCTGGCAGGAAAACTGCCATGAGAGCTTTGGTCGGAAAACCCGGCCGTGTGTATGCTCCACTGCAGGCTTTCCCCATAGAAAAACTGCTGGCTTAAAAACAGCCAGAAATCCCGGCAGAAAAAAAGAAAACATGTTCTAATCTTTCCGTCGGGATTCCTGGCGGTTTTCCTATCAGGAAAACTGCCATGGAGCATACACACGGCCAGTATTCCCGGCCAAAAGCTGTCATGGCAGTTTTCCCGACGGGAAAGCTGGTCGTGTGTAAAGCCCCATACACACTATCAATTTTCCTGCAGGTTTTTCTTTTCAGGTTTACCAAAACCATCTAATATGGGGTCAAACCTTAAGAGTTTCAATTTGTATGCAATCAGGCAGGCCCTTGCACTACATGGTTTTGGTAAACATGAAGAGAAAAACCTGCAAGAAAACTGATAGGCCCGGATTCACAGACACTGGCGCATATTTATGCCGTCGTAGCGTATCTCCTTTACGCTACGCCGACGCAGCGCAGAGAGGCAAGCACTGAATTCACAAAGCCAGTGCTTCCAAATCTGCGCTGGGTTTCCAAGGCGTAAGTCGGCGTAAGTGGAAGTGGTCGTGAGCCATGCTAATGAGGCGTGACCCCATGCAAATGATGGGCCGAGCACCAGACAGATACGTATCGCCAACTGCGCATGCGCCATCCCGTAGGCGCATCTCAGTGCGCATGCTCACAATCACGTCGGAACAACTACCTAAGATACGTCGGATCACTGCCTACGGCGCGAACGCCTAGTCATATTCACGTCCTACGTAAACTATGTAAAATACGTCGGCTTGAGTTCCCTGGTGCAGTCAGTGGTGCAGCCTGGTGCAGGATGTTGCTGAGTTACGCCTCCTTTATGGGGCATAAATTTACGCCGGACGTATGACTTTACGCGCACTGCTTCGGATGGACGGACGTTCGTGAATCGGCGTATCTCCCTCATTTGCATATGTGAATAGAAATTCAATGGGAGCGCCAAATACGTCCAGCGTAAATATGCGCCCACTCTACTCCGGCGTAGGCAAGTTACGCCGGTCAAATGAAGCCTATTTTCTGGCGTATCTTAGTTTGTGGGCACGGCGCACAGATACGACGGCGCATATTTGCACTTACGCAGCGTATCTCGAGATACGTTGGCGCAAGTGCTTTGTGAATACGGGCCATAGTGTGTATCTCACAACCAACTTCTGTCAAAATAGCATGCTGGAAAACTAGAATCCGATCAGCTCTGGCAGCCAATGGCTGTAATCGCTGATCACTGTGTCCGGGCATGGGTGCAGTCTGTCAGAACACAAAAGCTCAGCAGGGAGGTTGCTGCACCCATATCGGATGTGTTAGTACACCGATGTGTAAGTTTATTTTTATTTAGCCCGCTGGGTTGAAAGAAAAAAAAAAATTCCTGTGTATCCAGAATTAGTAATAATTAAAATTATAATTTACACTTTCCAAAATCAATTACATATAATTGTATAGCAAAACAAATGCAGTAATAACACACAATAGGAGAAAAAGCCAAAACAGTACAAGCTTACATTTTAGAGAGAACATGATAATTATTGAAAGTGAATTGAATAAATAAGCTATGTGTAACATAGCATATCTTACCTATGGATTGTCAACTCTTTGCTGCAAATTTCTCCACATCTTCTAAATTTGTACATATTTATACTCCTTTCAGCAGGAAGAGTTCAGGTGTATACTGGAAATCTTCATTACTAATTTTTCAGGATGGGTAATGCTATCCATCATTCCTAGAAATGAATTAAGATACTTTCAGTTTCATTTTTTTTAATTCTTTATTTCACTTCATTTAAAAAATGCTCTTTCTTTTTCTTTTATTTCCACAAAACTCACAATGCATTTACTAATCAATATACCATGGTTTTCATCAGGATTTATGCATTTATATTTAAAGCTAAATTCCATGCAATCATCCAAATAACCACTTTTGTGAAATTCCAGCTGAATTCCAGGTATAATAACTTTTACTGTCACACTGGTCCAGCTTTGAGTATGTGCCAAACATAGTACATAGTTAATCAGGTTGAAAAAAAGTTAGTGCCGGTTCACACAGGGGCAACCCAACTTACAGCACGACTTTGCAAGGCAATTTGGAGGAGACTTCAGCGTGACTTTGAGCAACTTACAACACGACTCAAAGTTGCCTCCAAGACAGGCAACTTTGGCTGTGGCCAATTACAGAATAATCAGCTCTGTGGGAAAGAGGGGTTTGCCTGGGTAAACTAAGTTGCTCCAGTTAAGATGGAGATCCGACTTGGAGGCAACTTCCATTGAAATCTATGGCCCAGATTCAAAGAGTGTGGGCGCACATTACGCCGCTGTAGCGCAAACGCCGTACACCACGCCGGCATAGCACGGAGAGGCAAGCATTGCATTCAGCAAGTTTGTGTTCCCAGCGCTGCGTCAGTGTGGCATAGGTTTCGAGGGCGCATGCCGGTGTAGGTGGAAGTGGGCGTGACCCCATGCAAATGATGGTCCGAGCGTGGTGTAGTGTTATCAGGAACTGCGCATGCGCCGTGACGTTACCGTGACGTGGACGCATGCACAGCACCCCTCTGCGCCTGCTCACAACCACGCCGGCACAACTGCCTAAGATACGCTGGACCACCGCGTACGCTGAGAACATAAGTAGGCCTAGCCAGACGCACGTCCAGCGCAAAAGTATGCCCGCTTGTGTTCCCTGGTGCAGACGTACTTTTGTGATCTGTGCCAACATATCAAATAGTGAGTTTGACAGGGAGAAGAGGAAGAAGAATTTCTCTGGGGATGAGAGGGCGATCCTGACCTCGGCCATTGCCAAGTACGATACGTACCTCCATGTCGCACAGAGCGGGAGGACCAGCAAGGCCAGGAAGATAGAGATCCGAGGGTCGCCAGGACAGGGTTGCCAGGACAGGCGCCTACAGCGCCAGCACAATGCCAGGCAGTTGCAGGCTGAGACAAATGGAGTGCTGACACGCATTGCCTTGGAGGGGATGCAGGCAACATCTGCCATCAGCTCCAGGAGCGACAGCTCAGGGGATGAACCTGCACGTGATGCCCCACCCCCCCTACCCGAGTCGTCGCCACGACAACTGAGGAGCAGAACCCTGGGCACCGGGCCTGGCCCACGAGAGGGCAAATGATTGTCCTGAGGACAACAATTGCAGCTCAGAGTCTGAGCTTTTTTTTTGTTTGTTTGGTGACATGCACAGATGCATGTGCCGTGCACCTATAAGGGCATGCCATGGCGGACAATTGCATGATCCCAATTTTATTTATTTGTTTCACGGATGTCACAGCACCATCAGACTGCACACAGTCAGGAGTGCAGAAGTGGTGACTGGACATCGGTTTGCAGGGGCAGGGTTTGCCCGGTGATGCTACGGTGTCACTGGTGTGTGAGTGTGTGTATGTGTGGCCAATGTGTGACATTTCTGCCAGCAAGGTGTGTCACCTTGGATCGTCGGGGAGAGGTTATCCCCACGACCATGTGAATGTGGTATGAATGGACAGCAACATCATTGGGGCCTTGGCGTGGCGTTGCTGCTCCCAAGTCCCGCGCGGTGGACTTGGGCTAAACCAATGCAAGGTGGATGTGGTGTGTGTGAGCTAGGGATCACAGTGGTGTGCATGTGTGCATTGTCCGTGTGCCATGATGAATGTGTGTGTTTAACGTGCAAAGATGTGTTCCACGAGGCAACTCCTGACTGCTGTTCCTTCAGCAGATGGGGTAGCCTCGGGCAGGGGGGGACTGTGTGGCTCGGGGGTCAGGTCATCACATATGTCAATCTCCAGGCACTTTCTCATGGCGTAGTTGTGCAGCACGCAACATGCACCGATGATCTGGCACACAAAGTTTGGGGAATACAACAGGGCCCCCCGAACTTATCCAGGCATCGGAAATGGGACTTCAGGATGCCAAATGTGCGCTCCACCACTGCACGGGTGCGTATGTGTGCAGCATTGTATCTTCTCTCGCCTCTGGTTTAGGGATTCCGGTATGGAGTCAGGAGATGGGGCCAATGTGCATATGCCGAGTCACCTGGAAGGGAAAAGACAGGAGGATGTTAGCCATGCATGTGCCCCTCGTGATGTCTGCATCATGGGGTCGGACAGTCATGCCTGACACCCATGTCACTCACCAACCAGCCAGCTGTCCCTGTACACGTTCTGTTCGAATTCCGTTAGGATGGTGCTTTGACAGTATATGTAGCTGTCGTGGCTGGCCCCTGGGTGTTTGGCACGGACGTGCCATATAAGGCATTGGGCATCGACTATCACCTGTACGTTGATGGAATGCCACTGCTTATGATTGCGGTATATGTGCTCTGTGGCACGGGGGGGCCGTAGTGCCACATGTGTGCAATCAATGGCCCCAACAGTGCGTGGGAATCCAGCAATGCTGTAGAAATCCTGCATTGCCTTCTGCCGCAGGTGCTCATGGGTGGGTTTGATGATGTAGTGGGACATGCATGTGAGGATTGCGGGGACAACCTGGTGCACACATCTGCTCATGGTGGATTGTGACATCCCAGACACGACTCCACTTGTACGTTGGAAAGATCCACTGGCGAGGAAATGGAGTGTTGCCAGTACCTTGACCAGTGGCTGCACTGCATGTGAGCGTTCTGTCTGGCTGGTGATTTCATCATGCAGGGCTGTGGCTAATTCCAGGATGGCATCAGGGCTGAATCTGAAGATGCGGTACACCTCCGATTCACCCATGCCAAAGATGTTCATGCGCATTCGGTATATCCTCTCCTGTGCCCTCCTCCGTGCCTGTTGATCCAGTAGTGCTATGACCATGGCTGCCCCTGGCATGTTGGCATACGGATGTGTTGTCCTGTAAGTGTGGTTGCTCAGCTCGTCCGTAACGGTGCTGCTGCAGCTGCTCTCCAGCTGACATGTGCACGTCTGTTGCCGGGTTGCACCTCATTTATGGGGAATAACTTTGCGCCGGACGTACAACTTACGCGCACCTCGTGTAGCATGCGTCGGGCGCACGTTAGTAAATCGCCGTATTTCCCTAATTTGCATGTTTGAATTTCTAATCAATGGGAGCGGCACTATGCACCCAGCCTAAATGTGCGCCCACCCTACGACGGCGTAAGCAAGCTACGTCGGCGGGGTGTAGCCTGGTTTTAGGCGCATATCTGTTTGTGGGTCTGGCGCACAGATACGACGGCGCACATTTGCACTTACGTTGGCGTAACTTGTTATATGTCGGCGTAAATGCTTTGTGAATCTGGGCCTATGTGTACAAGTTGCCTAGAAGTCGCCTTGAAGTAGTACAGGAACCTTTTTTGAAGTCGGACCAACTTCAGTAGTGTACATTAAGACATCTCTCATTCACTTCAATTAAATTTCTTATTTCCAGCGACTTGGGGCAACTTGAGGTCTGACAAGTCGGAACCGGCACTTAATCTACAACCAATAGAAAAAATAAATAATTGTAATAAATAATGTAAACAGAAAACCTCCATATACAGAATCCTATACACACAATTGATTCAGAGGAAGGCAAAACAACCCCTATGAAGGGATTGTAGTAAGATTAGGCCATTTTGGAGGATGATTTTTGACATTAAGACCCCTTTCACACTGGGTCGTTTTGCAGGCGCTATTGCGCTAAAAATAGCGCCGGCAAACCGACCTGAAACGTCCACTGGGCTTTCACACAGCTCCGAGGGCTTTCACACTGGAGCGGTGTGCTAGCAGGATAGTAAAAAAAAGTCCTGCTAGCCGCATCTTTGGAGCGGTGAAGGAGCGGTGTGTATACCACTCTTCCACAGCTCCTGTCCATTGAAATCAATGGGACACCGCGGCTATACCACCGGCAAAGCGCCTCTGCAGAGGTGCTTTGCAGTGCTTTTTAACCCTTTCTCGGCTGCCAGCCATGGCAAGTGTCATGGGCGCCATGGGGGGCAGCAAAAACCCCACCCGTCCTCCCGTGGCATTAATGTAGCCCCCGGTGCCATACCTGGCCTACTGGAGCGTGGCGCCGGCACAGCAATTGCTAATATTAGCCTGGGGAGGGGAATGACAGGCGCCACCATGACGGCCGATGACTGGCCAGACCGGGTCCACGTAGGGTAGGGACCGTAACAGTGGCGGAGCTGGAGCCTAATGCCCTGCCTACCTTCCTCTGTGCAGCAAATTCTTCTCCCCGGAGTCGGGAATGTGACATGAGGTGAATAGGAGAAGAGAGGATGGGAGAAGGAATGGATGGTGGCCCGACGGGGAACCTCCAGCAGCAGCACCAAGGGTAGCAGCCAGCCAGGTACTAATTCTTGATCGTCAATGTGTTAATGTGTGCCAACTGCCAACCAGAAGCAAGCAGCCAAATATAGTGCTCAGTGGATTAAATAAATATGCATAGCCATAGATATCATAAATAAACTGTAATAAAGTGATTTGTGAACAGCTGTTGCACAAATCACTTTATTACACTTTATTTATGATATCTATGCCTATGCATATTTATAATTTATTCAATCCATATTGAGCACTATATTTAATGCCTGGCACACACGCACAATCACACATGATGACTAAAGCCCTGTACATACGATCGCTCCATCCGAAGAAAACGGTCTAATGGACCGTTTTCATCGGTTAACCGATGAAGCTGACTGATGGTCAGTCGTGCCTACACACCATCGGTCAAAAAAACGATCGTGTCAGAACGCGGTGACGTAAAACACAACGACGTGCTGAAAAAAAACGAAGTTCAATGCTTCCAAGCATGTGTCGACTTGATTCTGAGCATGCGTGGATTTTTAACCGATGGTCGTGCCTACTAACGTTATATAGTTAATAGTTTTTTTCTATCGATTAGGAAGCCATCGGTTAAATTTAAAGCAAGTTGGCTTTTTTTTAACCGATGGATAAATAACCGATGGCGCCCACACACGATTGGTTTGGACCGATGGAAAACGGTTCATCGGTTTAACCGATCGTGTGTACGCGGCCTTTAGTCAATAAGCTCATTGAACAGTCCACATTCAGTGAAAATTCATGTACTGCAAACTTTCACTGAATGTGTACTGTTTAACCACTTAAGCCCCGGACCATATTGCTGCCCAAAGACCCAAGGTGTTTTTACAGTTTGGGACTGCGTCGCTTTAACAGACAATTGCGCGGTCGTGCGACGTGGCTCCCAAACAAAATTGGCGTCCTTTTTTCCCCACAAATAGAGCTTTCTTTTGCGCTATAAACAAAAATAGAGCGACAATTTTGAAAAAAATTCAATATTTTTTACTTTTTGCTATAATAAATATCCCCCAAAAACATATATAAAATTTTTTTTTTTCCTCAGTTTAGGCCGATACGTATTCTTGCTGTGCTATGTCCCTCTAGCTTATATAAAGCCTGGGTCACATGCTGGGTCACATGCTGCACTGGCCAATCACAGCCATGCCATTAGTAGGCATGGCTGTGATGGCTTCTTATGCCGCGTACAGACGAGCATACATGTACGATGAAACCGGTCCGCCGGACCATTTTCACCGTACATGTATGCCTGGGGATTTCTGTATGGTGGCTGTACTCACCATCATACAGAAATCCGCGCGTAAACAATATGCGGGGCGTGTCCGCGCCGTCGCGGCGACGATGACGCGGCGACGTGGGCGGCCCTGCCAGTTAAATGCTTCCACGCATGCGTCGAAGTCATTCGATGCATGCGAGGGATGGCGGGCGCTCGGACATGTACGGTAGGTCTGTACAGACGACCGAACATGTCCGAGGGGACAGGATTCCAGCGGGCTGTTTTAAAACAAGTCCGGAAATATTTGCCCGCTGGGAAAAGGCCCGGCGGGCAAATGTTTGCTGGAATCCTGTCCGCTCGGGCCTACACACGACCGAACATGTCTGCTGACATGTTCGGTCGTCTGTACGGGGCCTTAGTCACAGGAGTAAAACAAATGGTGATTGGCTGCCCTGCAGCCCACCATTACATTGCCGAACACCGGACCTGAACTTACAGCAAATTGTTCGGGTTCGGGTGCAAAAAACCCAAAAGTCCGTACCGAACCCGAACTTTACAATTCGGGTTCGCTCAACCCTAATGGTAGATATTGACCTGATCCTGGGGCGCTTGCAGGCGGGAGCAGCGACGAGGGGGCCCGAATGGCTGGAATCGCAGGTGGCTACCCTTATCCTGGACCAGGCTGAGGGGTCAGCCGCCAGAGGTGAGGTGACGCCCCGAGCTCGGAGGTCCTGGCCTCCAGAGCGTTTCTCACTGGGCCCCTCCAGCAGAGCCCAGCGCCACCCTAGGAGCTCTTTGACAGGACCCGGCGGCCCCTCCAGCGAATCGCACACCAGTTGCAGCCGCTGGGGGGACCAGGCAGAATCCTTAACAATGGTGGAGCTCGGGGCGGGGCTACGGGCCATAATGGCACCGCTCCTCACCCTTGCGGCAAAGGACCACTGATGGAACGATCCCCCCTCTTCACAGGGCCCAGCAAGGGGGGAGATTCGGCAGGGGAGAAGCGGTGCCATGTGGGTGGGGCCACTACCAGACGCGGCTGGCGGTGCTGGATATGCATCTGGGCGGAGGAATGGATCGGACGGCAGAGGCAGTCAGGCGTGACCTACCAGGGGACCCACGCATGCGAGTATGTGCAGCAGGGAGTCGGCAGACAGATGCATGGAGGGTGAGCACGCTGCGGCATGGATGGCATCCCCGGCCTCCAGGCAGGCTTCGCCTGGTGGGCTTCTTACACCTATGTTTGCATCTCAGGAAGGCAGGTCGGAGGGTAAAGTTTCGGGCTCAGAAAAGGACGATCATTGGGAGGTTGAGCCACTGGGGGATGCACTAGCAGCAGCTGTGGGGAACATGCATGGTCAGCCCGGTAAGTCCTGTTGATATTAATGATGCTCTATGTAGGTTGTTGGGTATGGGGGTGCCAACATTGGTGGGGCCACGGCAAGGGCCACGGCGGTAGTGGCGTCTGGCTCAGGGGTGGCGTGCAGTCCGCCTGTCGCCCCTTGCACAGTTGGGCCAATGGAGGAGTTATTGGGGGGGCTGAGGAACTTGGTTTAATTCTTCGTGGTCAGCCAAGGGGTGCTCCCACAGGTAGCACCGTGGGTAGGTGGGCAGTCAGTAGGGACGGGGAGTGGAGGGACCCCCACGGTCCTTTCGGTGCCCCCTGCCATGGTGGCTGGGGGACTGATGGTGAGTACGGTGGCCGGGGAAAAAGCTGTGGAACCGGCGGCTGCGGTTAGGGCTGATGTAGTTAGGATTGCGGAGTCCGCAAAATGTGAGGTTTATGTTTGCTTTGAGGGACCCTTGGGAGTGCACATGAAGCAGGAGGTCAGGGACAAGATCAACAACGGTGAGTATGTTGAGATTTTCTCCTTGTTGCCACTGGAAAAGTTCAATTTGTATAGGGTGAAACCGGACGATTCCAAGAAGGAGGACGAGGAGAAGAGGAGGTATCGTTTGATCCCTAGGACATTTGTGAACTGGCTGCAGGCGTTCTCTATCATGGCCAGCGTCATAGGTTGAGAAAAACACAGAACATTGCTCTGCATTGTTCTGCTATATGAACGCCATAGGGAAGGCGGTATGATGAGCAGTTTAGGCAGCATAGAGCAGTTTGTTTGTCTCTTCAGTTGGATCACAAGGACATCAGCCTGTGGATGCGCTTAACCACTTGCTTACTGGGCACTTAAACACCCCTCCTGCCCAGACCAATTTTCAGCTTTCAGCGCTCTCACACTTTGAATGACAATTACTCAGTCACATAACACTGTACCCAAATGATTTTTTTGTCCTTTTTTTCATACAAATAGAGCTTTCTTTTGGTGGTATTTGACCACCTCTGGGTTTTTAATTTGTTGCGCTATTAATGAAAAAAGACAGAAAATTTTGGAAAAAAAAAGTTTTTTTCTTAGTTTCTGTTATAAAATTTTGCAAATTATTAATATTTCTTCATACATTTTGGCCACAATGTATACTGCTACATGTCTTTGATAAAAATAACCCAACATTTTTGGAAATCATTTGGTCTGTGTGAAAGTTTTAAAGTCTACAAGCTATAGTGCAAATCATAAAAAATTATCACATCTGATCACACCTGATGTACTGAAGGCCTATCTCATTTCTTGAGACCCTAACAAGCCAGGAAAGTACAAATGCCCCCCAAATAACTCCTTTTTGGAAAGTAGACATTCCAAGGTATTTATTAAGAGGCATGGTGAGTTATTTGAAGTTGTAATTTTTCCCCACAATACTTTGCAAAATTTAGATTTTTATTTTTTATTTAAAAATGTTCTCAAAATTGTCATTGTAATAGCTTATTTCTCTCACATGGCATGTGCATACCACAAATGACACCCCAAAATACATTCTGCTACTCCTCATGAGTAAAACGATACCCCATGTGTGAGACTTTTTCACTGCCTGGCCACATACAGAGGCCCAACATGCAGGGAGCGCCATCAGGGGTTCTAGGAGCATAAATTGCACATCTAACTAGTTGACTACCTATTACACTTTTGAAGGCCCTGGAACACCAGGACAAAGGAATTATCCACAAAGTGACCTCATTTTGGAAAGCTAATGCCCCAACGTATAATCTATGAGGCATAATGAGTCTTTTGAACGGTTTATTTTTTTTCCAGCAGTTTTGGGAAAATGTGGAAAAAAAATTAAAACGCATTTTTTTTACACAAAGTTGTCCATTGATAAGATATTTCCAAAACATAGCATGTACATAGCAAACATGACACCCCAAAATACATTCTGCTACTCCTCCTGAGTAGAATGATACCCCATGTGTGAGACTTTTTCACTGCCTGGCCACATACAGAGGCCCAACATGCAGGGAGCGCCATCAGGGGTTCTAGGAGCATAAATTGCACATCTAACTAGTTGACTACCTATTACACTTTTGAAGGTCCTGGAACACCAGGACAGTGGAATAACCCACAAACTGACCCCATTTTGGAAAGCTAACACCCCAATGTATAATCTATGAGGCATAATGAGTCTTTTGAACGGTTCATTTTTTTTCAGAAGTTTTTGGAACATTTGGAAAAAAATGAAAACGCATTTTTTTTACACAAAGTTGTCCATTTCTAAGATATTTCCAACACATAGCATTTAGATAGCAAAAATGACACCCCAAAATACATTCTGCTACTCCTCCTGAGTATAACGATACCACATGTACACTTCTACACAGCCTGACCACATACAGAGATCCAACATGCAAGCAACACCGTCAGGTGTTCCAGAGACACATAGCATGCACATACCAAGAATTACACCCCAAAATACATTATGCTGAGCAAAGCGTAAACAAAAGATTACCTGTGGTAATAGTAGCGCAGTTCTACACAGCAGGGTAGCACTGGTCCAGGCAGCAGGCAGGGACTTGGTCAGCAACGGCATACACAATTGTCCAGGCAGGCATACTGTCCCGTCAGGGTTAGTGCAGGTGGTCAGTTCATGCAACAGGCAGAGGCATGATGGCATAGGTCCTACAGGCAGCAGGCAGAAGTAGGGCCTCGTTCAGGACAGAATGGGGACAGGGGTAGAGGCTTCTCCCACCCAAATCTCTTTGAAGCCTCCGGGCAACCAGACCCTAATCTAGGATGAGAAAACAAAAAAATTGTTTTCTTCATCCAGAAAAACTTTTCTGGAGCCCCTCACATATGTGAGACCCCTGTGTTGAATCCCACTAATCCAGTAGCAGGGTACAAGATCAGTCCATGAGGCAGGCAAAAACATGGTCAAACAGTCCAAGGTCAGTTCCAGATCAGGCAGAGGCATTACAGAATTGTTAGGCAGAAGAATGGTCGAAAAAACAGTCCAGGGTCAGTTCCAGATCAGGCAGAGGTATTACAGAATCGTTAGGCAGAAACCTGGTAAAAAAACAAGCCGGGGTCAGTTACAGAGCAGGCAGTGGCATAAGGGGTGTGAAGGTGTGTGAAGGCAGGAACGGAGGATTAATAATTTAGTTTGGTATGGTAACAGCGAAAACAGTCAGTTACACAGAGGCCTGGTTGGGAAGGACAATCGGCACAATGGTAAGATGTGTCTCGTCTGACTCCTTCACTGGCACACACCTTACATCTTTTTTGACATCGTTGGCCTGTTTCTGTGGGAGGGACTTTATCGGGAAAATGACGCTCGGCGAGACGACTTAAAACATCAGATCGGATGGTTTGGGGTGCATCGTTCGTGAAAATAAGGGCAGTGATAAGGTCCTCTTGGTAGCCAAGGAAGCGTTTGGGGTTTTGGGTGGAGTTGCGGTAAATTACAAAATAATTACTTGGGTATAGTGGGGCGGGCTTGGCTCCTCTCGCGTAAACGACGTACAGGACGCACACGACGTGACCGTGAGAGGAGCCGAGCCTGCCCGACTATACCCGAGTGTACTGCGATCGGTAGGTGTCGGCGCAGTGGTTCGAACAAAGCGCGGGAAGCGGGTATCGGCGTATATCGTGCACCCACGATTTTGCCCTGATATTCAGGGCAAAAAAGTGCGCGGTATACGCCGATAAATACGGTATATATGGCCAATTGAAAAAAATGAATGGCAACTTTTTTGTACCAATGGTACGTCCGCCTTGTAGGGTTCAAGCATCTGGTCATTGAAGTCGACCACCCCCCCCATAAACAAATTGTAGCCCTGGATGCATGTGGGCTTTCGGATGGTGGTGCCACGCCTTCTGCGGGTTTCAACGACGGTGTCATTGTGGATGGTAGATAACATGTACACATTCCTTCTGTCCTTCCACTTCACTGCCAGAACCTCCTTGTTTCGCAGACTTGCCGATTCTCCTCTTTTCAGCTTTTTATTCACAAGGCTTTGAGGAAAGCCTTTCCGGTTATTTCTGATTGTGCCACATGCTGGCGTCTGCTTCCGGTGCAGGTTGTGGAACAGGTGAAGAGAGGTGTAAAAGTTGTCCACGTACAAGTGGTATCCTTTTTCCAATAGGGGGTTAATGAGTTCCCAAACAATTTTGCCACTTGATACCAAGTAGTCTGGGCAATTAGGGGGATTCAGCTGGGTGTCCTTGCCTTTGTACACTCTGAAGGCATACAGGTACCCTGTGACTCGGTCACAGGATTTGTACACCTTAAAACCATAGTGGGCACTTTTGCTGGGGATAAATTGTTTTATTTGAAGCCTGCCACTAAATTTAATAAGGGACTCATCCACACAGATGTGTTGGTCCAGGGTATACAATTGGGGGAATTTCTCAGAAAAATAATTCAGTAAGGGCCGAATTTTGAAAAGCCTGTCATGATTTGGGTAATTTCGGGGATGGCACTGGGTATTATTGTTAAATGTAGGAATCTCATGATGGCGAAGTATCGGGATCTGGGCATTACGCTGGAGAAGATTGGCATGTGGTAGATGGGGTTTTTGGACCAAAAGGAACGTGAAGTGTTTTTTGGGTTGAGTCCCATACATAATGTGAGGCCTAAAAAAAATGTCAACTCCTCCACCGTAAGGGCATAATATGACGTGGGATTATTTTCAATAAATTGCTGTACAAATAGGTTACACTGGGCCACAATTCCGGATAGCATGTCCTCTGTAAACAGGTTAAAATAATTGATTGGGGAAAAATTCTCTGTGTCCACCTGGATTCCTGGCTGGGTAGGGAAAGGGGGAATGTTGGCTTCTCCTGAAGTAGGAGGAAGCCACAAGGGGTTCTGAAGGGCATATGGAAGGCTGGCATGGGTCCTTGACCTTTCTTGCCGAGGCACTGCGGTGCTGGTGGATGGCACTGCGGTGCTGGTGGATGGTACTGCAGTGCTGGTGGATGGCACTGCAGTGCTGGTGGATGGTACTGCCTCCTCACCAGAACGCCTTTGTTTAGCCGGCCGGCTATCTTCCTCCTCTGACTCACTCAGTGTTGCGCTACTGAAGGCTGGCTCATAATTGACGTCAAACTCCGAATCGGAATTGGAAATTGAAATGGAATCTGAAAGAGAGAGCTCCACGTTGCTCTCGTTGGGCGCAGAAAGAATTTGGTATGCCTCCTTGACGGAATAGGATCTTTTTGACATGGTTGCTGGTGTGTGCTAAGCCTTCACTGATATGCACTGATGAGGTGGAGCAGATGGGCACTGATGAAGTGGAGCAGATGGGCACTGATGAGGTGGAGAAGATGGGCACTGAGGAGGTGGAGCAGATGGGCACTGATGAGGTGGAGCAGATGGGCACTGATTGGCGGAGCAGATGGGCACTGATTGGCAGAGCAGATGGGCACTGATGAGGCGGCACAGATGTGCACTGACTAATTGCACAGATGGGCACTGAGGTGGCACTGATGAGGCGGCACAGATGAGGCGGCACATGTGGGCACAGATGAGGCCGCACAGGTGGGCACTGATTGGTGGGCACAGGTGGGCACTGATTGGCGGCACAGATGGGCACTGATTGACGGCACAGGCGGGCACTGATTGGCGGCACAGGCTGGCACTGATTGGCGGCACAGGTGGGCACTGATGAGGTGGCACAGGTGGGCACTGCGCAGATTAGCACAGGTGGACACAGATCCTTTGGGGACTGGGATGGCACTGGGATGGCACTGTATGGGCACTGTACTTTGTACTTTGCAACACTGTAACTTACAGATCTCTCTCCCTCCTCACACGCTGTCTCTGTGTGAGGAGGGAGAGGCGGCAATGAGAGTTGATCTCATATGTTTATATTTGAGATCATCTCTCATTGGCCGCACAGATCGCATAGCAAACGGCCACTCTGATTGGCTGTTCGCGGCGATCTGTAATTGGCTGTGTCCAAGGGACATGGCCAACACAGAATTTCCCCGCTGCGCGCTCGGGAGCGTGCGCGGGGAACGAGCAAAGGGGCGGACGTCAATTGACGTCCTGTTGGATTTTAAGGTCCGCGCTGTAGCCGTCATTTGGCTATAGTGCGGGCCTCAAGCGGTTAATGTCTTCGGTGAGGGCACCGAACCAGTTTCTTCAGGGCCTGGGGAACACCCACCTCTGTCGTTTTAAGCATGAGTGCTTCAGATGCGGAGGAATCACCCCTTGTCCCTCTGCTTCAAAAAGCGTTTTGGGGATTTTGCTCACAAGAGGGATGACGCCGATTTTCTGAGGGTTTTAAGATACCATGCTCCTTGGAGGTAGTTCCGCCTGTGGCTCGGAACTTGCGGTCATCTCTTCAGAATCCAGAGGTGGTTTCAGAAAAATTTGCGAAGAAGGTGGAAGCTTTAGGGCGCATCGGTGGGCCATTAATGGTTAAACCACTGCAGAATCTGGTAGTGTCACTGCTGGGGGTGGTGCTTAAGAAGGAACCGAATAAGTTTTGCCTTATTCACCACCTCTCGTTTCCGAAAGGGGGTTTGGTTAATGATGCTATAGACCCTGAGGCTTGTACGGTGTCTTATAAGTCGTTCGATACTGCTGTTGAGTGGGTAAGGCGCTATAGTCAGGGGGCGCTCATGGCAAAAGCGGACATTGAGTCCGCATTCCGCTTGCTGCCGGTACATCCGGACAGTTTTTTGCTGTTGGGGTGCCGTTGGCGGGACAAGTTTTATGTGGATCAATGCTTGCCTATGGGTTGCTCCATTTCCTGCGCTGCGTTCAAAATGTTTAGTTTGTTTTTGGAATGGGTGGTGCGAGATGTGTCGGGTCTGGATTCAGTTATCCATTATCTCAATGATTTTTTGTCTGTAGGGCCTCCTTCCTCCAATGTGTGTGCGATTCTCCTGTGCAAGTTGCAGCACATTGCAGGTAGGTTTGGTGGAGGAATCACTTTTTCACATCGGGTGTGGTGGAAGATTACTTTGAATTAATTTACTTTGAAGATATTGCACCCTGAAAGAGAGAAAGAAGCTTGTTTCCTTTTTGCTCCTCCACGAACTTTATTTTTGTCTATGAACACTTTAATCACGGGTTTTTGAATCAGTTGGATTTATCTTGTCATTTTCTTTTATAATTGTCACTGTGTGGGTCACACACACATAAGCGCTGTTTATATATAATTTATGGTTTATTTCACTTAAACACGTTATATATACTTTGTCAGGTTTGGTGTCCCGTTGGCTGCAGATAAAACCGAGGACCCGACGACTGAAATTCGTTTTTTGGGCATTGTGATCGACTCCAGAACTATGGAGTGTCAGTTTCCAGGGGATAAGGGCTCAGGAAGGAGACTAGGGAGATGATGGGGCAGCGGAACATACAGCTCTGGGGGCTTCAGTCTTTTTTAGGTAAGACGAATTTTGTGTGTGCCGCATTATTCCAATGGGTAGGGTTTTTTTCTGCCGGATGTCGGAGGCTACCACTGGGTTTCGGCCCCTTACCCATTTCATTAGACTTACCAGAAATCATAAGGAGGATTTGAAAGTTTGGCACACGTTCCTGGAGATGTACAATGGGCGATCAGTTTGGATGGGAGTAATTTTGATTCAGAGTTGGTTATGGATGCGGCTGGGTCTACAGGATATGGGGCCTTTTTTCAGGGGCAGTGGAGTGCTGAGGCTTGGCCAGAGTCATGGGTGGAAGCTGGGTTGCTTCGTAACCTGGTACTGTTGAAATTGTTTTCAGTGGTCCTGGCTATGTAGTTGTGGGGGGTGGAATGTCAGAACTTGAAGATTAGGTTGAACTGTGATAACATGGGTGTGGTGCAAGTCATCAATCGGGTCTCTGCGTCATCACAGCCGGTGATTCGCTTGCTGCACCACCTCGTGTTATGGTGCTTACAGTTGAGCGCATTTTTGTATGCTGTTCATATCCCAGGCATTGACAACACTCTGGCTGATTCCCTGTCTCGGTTTCAGTGAGACAGGTTCAGGGAGCTGGCGCCAGCTGCGGAGAAGGAAGGGATTTCTTGCCCGGGTAGGCAGGGGAAGGTAGATGCGAAAAAAACACGAGGAACGACACCAAGCCCTCAAAGAAGGAACTAAGAAGATACATAGGTATACTTCAGGGTAGTTAACAAGAGTCAGTCGGCTAAGCTCCATGCAACCATAGGAGTATGGTGTATATAAAGCCATATTAATAATTCATAGTGGGTTCAAGGACTGGACATATAAGAGTTATTCCCTGGGACCTGCAATATATCTTTTTGAGTGTAACAGTTATGATACCCTTTTATTACTTATTTCACCCAAAAGTCTTTAGTAGAATTCGCCAGGCCATGAAGATTAAACAAAATAGCCAAGCTTGCCAGCTTCCACTCAATGGCAGACATTGACCCTCCTCCTTCCATATGCCTGGTAACTAAATACACCACCAGTAACCTCATGTCAGCCCCTCCCAGCTCAGCTCCCACCAGCCTTACAAAAGTGAACCACTCCCTCCATACCATTCCCACTTACCGACCTACTGATCCATACCGTGGCAACTCCAAGGCAACCTCCCAAAGCCAACCCGGCCAAGGAATTTTTTAGTTTTCGAATCTACCTTTCCCTGTGTGAAGCTTCATCCTGAAGAGATTTGTATTCTTTATTTAGGAATCATCGGTTCCCTTGACTTCGCTTTACCAGCATCGCGCTCGCTTTACATGAGCCAATTTCTTTACTATATTGGATATCTTCGTTAGCTATTTGTTGATCAAGACTTGAATTATTTGCAAGATAGTGAGACCCTTTTTTTGCATTTGCAATCACTGTATCCTGAACTGTGTCCTGAAGAAGCCTTACGGTGAAACGCGTTGAGGCTCAGGCTCTTATCATATAATATGCATTCCATATGTATGATTTTTTATAATTGTTATGTCCTTGTGTATGCGATGTATGTGTCTTTTGTCTATTAAAATTATTTCTATATATTCCCATTGTTTACTGTGCCGTTAAAGTCCGAATTGGGTTCACCTTTGGGTTCCCTTTCCCCCTCTCTTCTACAATGGTGAAGGAATTCCTAGGGGTCCGTCCAGGTGTGGGAGGGCTGTTCTTGTTGCATGGGGATGGGTCGTTTTTATCTAGGTTTCAGTTTGTGGCAGTTTTCCACAAATGCCTTTGGGCGGCGGAACTGGACTACACACAATTCACCTCACACTCCTTTCACATCGGGGCGGCCACAGAGGCTGCCAGGTGCGGGTTGGATGAGGCAGTTGTAAAAAGGATTGGGAGATGGGAATCCAGGAGGTTCCATTCTTATGTGCGCCCTCAAATGTTGACTGATGTGGTTTAAAAAAAATGTTGGGGTGTGGGGGTTTTTAGTGTTAATTTCATGCTTTGTGGGGTGGTATGATGTGTTGTATTTGTACTACCTAGCGCTATTATGTCATTTCAGATGGAGGTCACATAAGCCTCGTCTGGATTCTAGGGCATTCCTATGTCTTTTGGGGGGTCAGGAGAGCGGAAATTAGGCCAGACAGTAGGCAATTGGGGATCTCACGACGGGAGGCGTGCGTTAGGTGTTTTGAAATCCCGGGCATGGTATTAAGCAGGGTTGTGCCGGAAGTGCAACTACGCTCGGCTAGATAGGTCACCTGATGTTTTGGTTTGACATGTGGGAGGGAACGATTTGGGGGTCAGATCCATTTGGGAACGGATTTCGGCCATGAAGTCAGATTTTTTGACACTTCGATCAACCTTCCCGGGGACAGTGTTAGTGTGGTCCGACATAGTTCCGTGTACCACTTGGTGTATGACGAGATCGGTGGCCAGAATCAATAAGGCACGGATTAAAGTGAACAAGGTGGTGGGTAGATTTGTTCCCCGTAACAGGGTTTGGTTATATGCCACATGTTTGAGATTAATGTGGGTATGTACCTGTGGGGAGACGAAGTGCATCTTTCAGCTGTGGGCATTGATCTGTGGGCGCTGGGTCTTCAAGATGGGATTCAGCGGGTCCTGTGGGTGTGGAGAGGCCCTTAAGGGTAAGGGGTATCAGAGAAATGTTCCCCAATGGGGTTTTTAGGCAGCTCAAGTAAAAAATTTGGATGCAATGTGTATAAAAGGTTTTATTTGGGATAACACATACAAAGAGGGGAAAGGGAAGTAAAATTAAGATATGAGTTGCGGTATTACAAAAGCATTAAAATTCCATACATTGACAGTACACAACAAATATTTGTAAGGCTTGATACTGTGAACATAAGCATATACAAATAAGTACTAACGCATTTCGACCCTAAGGGTCTTCTTCAGAGGTTTTGGTTGTTACTGAAAAGAAATTTACAAAAAATCATTAATATTATATCTTTTATCAAATAAATTGAGGTAGAAAATCAACAGAAAGGATTTTTTACCAAGTTGATGAGTATGGAACAGTCCAAATCAAGCTTCCTCGTTGCAACAGAGGAGGACCCGTTGGTCCCCTGGATGATGTGCTGACCTGAAGGTGCTCCCCCACTATTGTATCCCTATGTGATTGCCAAGTGATCAAGTGTGACTCTACAGGAGATCACCGGATGCTGGGCGACGCCCGAAAAAGTGGTGTGTAGAGAGGGAATGGGAGGGGGAGTTGTTTGACACCTGCAGCAAAAATGATTGAGAGGTATTATTAAGTATTATTGGGGTTATTCTGGTGTGTGCACATGTATGTATGCACTTTACTTAGACACCCTGTATGTTAATTCATTTGGACCATATAACACAAATAAAACAACCAGTCATGGCAAATCCCAAAGCACAAAAATGATAAATTAAAAATGAGGAAAAATATATTAAATTGACTAGATTAATTTTATTATTATTACGTGATAATATTATATTACATATTTGAAAAAAATGGTACATATTCCCCAGGAAAGTTCACCTGCTATTTTTTGATAATCCCTGTGTCATGGATCTGCCACTTAAGGGTTAATGGTGCAGACTGATTTCAGTGATTAACAGCAGGCTGCCCTATTTAAACACTTCAGCAGCACAGGGTCTTTGCTGCCTGATCTGCAGTTCTGACATGGATCCTATCTGAGACCTGTTTGCTATCTGAAACCTGATTTGAACACTGAACTTGGCTTGTTTTGACTACTCTACCTGAAACCTGATTTGAACACCGAACCCGGCTTGTCTGACTCCTCTCATCTCTCCTATCCTGACCCGGCTCCGTTTGATCATCCGCCTGCTTGACTTCACTGCTGCCAGATCCACCTGCTTGTTTACCGACCATTCTTCAGTCATCTTTCTGCACGATCACCTGTTATGACCCGGCTTGTTTGACCCTGCTTTCCCGGTATACCTGAACTATTACTAACTTGTGCCGCTGTAGTCGCAGCTTCTGTGCGGGTCGCTGACCCATCCTACCTGAACTGTTACCAACTTGTGCCGCTGTAGTCGCAGCTTCTGTGCGGGTCGCTGACCCATCCTCCGCTGTACGTTCAGCATCTACTTGCCAGAGGTATTCGTCCACCTGCTTCTACACATCACCACCCGGCACTCCTACCCCTCTGTGCTCCGAGCCCGCTGTCCCATATCCAGTGGCTCACGAACCAGAGTCGTAAGAGAGGCTACCCTGCATCAGACTCTACACACCAGGTTCGTTACACCCTTGCTTATTATCCCAGAAAATTACTGTAGCAAATTTGACTTGACATTGATTTTAGTGGCGTTCAGGTACAGCATCCAAACGTCTGTGAATTTTGCCAAACCTGCTCAAACCAAATCCAGGCCAATTTGCTCATCCTTACTGTCTATGTCCTTGTTGCAAAATGTTCCACACCTCCTCTCTGGTACAACCAGGGCTCAAGTCCTGCGGGAACGCGTGGGAACGAAGTTCCTGCACTTTTTTCACAGCAGGAACGCAGTTCCCTTTGCAGGACTAGAGCAGCCGAGCCACCCGAGCCAATCCTTCACTAAGCGGCGATGCCCAGCTAGAGTCACTGTCAGGGGCAGTTCTGCCGCAAATTATTGCGGGATTTAGAAAGAACTTGCTTAAAGTTCTTTCTAAATCCCACGATAACTTGCGGCAGACCTCCGCAATGTCTCCTGGGAACAATGACAAAAGCTCCCAGGAGACATTGCGGCATCGAGGAAGTGACGGAATCCATATACAGGAAGCGGCCAGTAACATAAAGGATTACTAAGGTACAGTGGATCGAAAAAAATAAAAAAACATGCGGTTTAGTAATTATGCATATGAGCGTATCATTTTTTTTTTGTTTTGGTGGGGGAGTGGATCTTGGGTGGGAGTTCCCACACTTTTTTCCCCAGGACTTGACCCCTGGGTACAACCATTATGAACATGTGAATAAGTGAGAGGAAATCTTTCTCATTAATAGTGAAACCAACACAGGTTTCTCCCCTACATTATTCAAGGTATGGCATGACATATACGTTAAGGTGTGTTTTTATAACATTTAGGGGAAGTTTCGAATTCTGAGTTGTTTTTGGCACTGAAAGATCATGGCAAAAACTACCACTACCAGAGCCACATACACATCATGGCTCATACATTTTGCATGTAAGTAAAAATAAGGAAACTGAAACAATAAGGGAAATTAATCAGCAAAAACTATCACAAAGTATGAATTGTCTGTTAGTGCAATGAAAGATTTTGAGTTCAGGTGACTGCATTTAGTGTCTGCTCTTGAACCATGACTCTTAATTGATTCTTGGCATTGCTATACATATACATAGGTAAAGTTGCATGGCCATAAATTCACAACACACAGATATACAGTACAGAACCGTGCAAAAGTTTTAGGCAGGTTTGAAGAAATGCTGTAAAGTAAGAATAATAAAAAAGGCGGGTCGGCTTGTCGGGTGAGAGAGTATATGCTCAGCTTTTGACTCCACTTAGACAGACACCTTAGTGCCACCCCCCAGGCCGCAGACACACGTTCGGCCTCCGGCTGAAACTTAGAGGCTCAGTTAACTGTTTAAGTGTTCATAGAAGTGACTGACGCTGACGAGCGATCAGTTCACCAACGTTTACTGTTCCTGACACTTCGTTGTGTACTTTCTTTCACTGATTGCCACTTGTGGATTACAAATTTAACGTGCACCAACCGGCCACAACGTGATATTAACTGTTCTGCGGAACTGCTCGCTAGAGGGAGCTCGCGAGCATAGACTTCCTACCTTAGTTTAAGTGAATAGCACTATTCCTTGGTTTGACCCTTTATTTACTATTTTAATTGCTGATTCCTACAAGGGCCCTTGCGGAATCATAGAGAGATATTATCAAACAGTTGTTTGTTTATGGTCTAAACCTATGTTTATTCTTCAAGTTCACATAAAGTAAACTTATCTTTTCTAATTTAAATATATCCACTGTGTGAAGTGTGTTTTCTCATCTGGAGGGACCTTCCAAGAAAGCAGGTAATACTATTGTTTGTTGTCACTGTATATTGTATACCTGCTATTGTGACCCTGCCCAGCAGAGGTCACAATACTGTACCCATCAGACTTCTGATGTGTCAAGGGAGGGTTCGAGCTATTTAAATAGGAGTGAGCCAAACCAAAAGAGAGTAGATCCCAAAACAAAACCAGCGGCTCCTGCGGGGGTAGCTCTACACTTATAACATTTTCTTTAGATTTACCTTCAACTATGTAGTGCAAGGGCCTGATTGCATACAAATTGAAAGTGTTTAGGTTTGACCCCATATTAAATGGTTTTGGTAAATCTAAAGGAAAGTTGTACAAGAAAATTGTATAATGTATGACCAGCCTTAGGTACATGTATAGTGTAAGCTTGGAACTTGATAGAAAAAGAACCTAACACTTGAAGTTCACTTTTTGTGGGTGATGTAGTGGGGAAGGCACATTGCAAACAGAAAATTTACTGATTTTGACCTTTCTTTTGGCAGGTGATGACGATTACCCACAACTGACATGGCTGATGGCTCCAGTCAGGTACCCCCAGAGCCAGGCAGAGCACTTGTATAATAGGGCCCACAAAAAAACTAGATCTATTGTGGAGACCACTTTTGGCATTTTGAAAAGCCGGTTTATGCGCTTGGCCAGGCCTGGGGGAGAACTCCTATACTCTCCTCAGAAGGCTGCCAGGATCATTCTTGCCTGTTTTGTATTACATAACAAATGTTTGGTAAGGAATGAATCTTGGGAGCCTTCTGACGAGAGGGAGCCTGAAGTCCGTCAGCCGGCAGTCACCAGAAGGGAGAATACTGAGGCAGGATTGGCTACTCGGGCTGAGCTGATCAGCAGATACTTTACATGTAAGTAATCATACCTAGTTGTGAATATGAAATAAAAAACACATTGAAATCACTCCATGACATGGACACACACACTAAGAAATATCTGTCACCTGTTCTTGGCATTATATGGAGTCTGCTGCCATCAACATGATGCCACTGGGCAGCACAAACCCAAGATAAATGGCAAGCATTGTTTATTTTCTGACATGGAGTGGAGAAGGAGTAGAACAGCTGTCAGGTGTGTGTGTCCCTTTTAGAGAGCGCTAACCTGTCTATTATGAAATTACTTCTGCTATGTTTTTGATGTTTTTTTTTTTATTATTATTTTTTAGCTGAATAAGCACATGAGCTTTGGACCCTGGAAAACCCGTTCAGAAGGACTGTCTGGAGTCACAGGTGTGTGCCTTAACCAGTACCCATGTGATACCTGGAGCACAATCATAGATCCCTGTCCAAGGATGCAAAGCTGTTTGTAATTCCATAAGTTAGGAACATCTTTTTTAACTTTGTTCATAAATTAGGAACATCTTTTTTCAACTTTATCCATTAATTTTGAACTTTGTGATTGATTGCTAACAGCAACCAAAACCTAAATATGCACAGCAGTCAGGGATGTTGCGCACTACACAGACCAGCATGCACACACATGGCTCTCCTGAGTCTATAGGTGCCCAATGGCAAACCTGGACCTAATTTGTCCTGTATGTCCCACATGAAGAAAAGATACTGTGGTAATCAACATGTGTTTGCAACCAATATGTTTGTTTCACTCCTGAACTATGATAAAGTGATTTCCCAAACTCTAACTAGCCTGCAATAAATGAAAATGAAAGCCTATTCTGAAATGTGACTCTGATATATATATATATCAATGTCATTGTACAGGAGTGGTACTGCGTACAGATCCTGTTGGAAGAAAGCCATCTTCAAATCCTCCACTCATCTTCATTTGTGAAAAGTGTATAAGTTGTGGCACAAGGCAAGAACTGGCATCTTGGGCCTGCATAAACACCCTGGCATGCCAGAGGTGGTTTGGAAGCTGCACAGCTATTTCCCTATCCCTCTCTATGTTATATAATTTCTTTGGTGTTAAAAATAAAAAATAAAAATGAAATTGACATCTGAGACCTTTTTCTTTCGGATCTGTTCTGACATGCAGGAGTACAATCGTGCAAGCTCAGCTCAGTGATAACCTGGGCTAAATGTGCTTTTTGGGCAACAAGTTCAGATAAGAACAGTCAAATAGAAACCTAAAACATTATTTATTTAAACAATAAAGCCTGTAAATATCTAAATTCCTAATAAGATGGTCAGACACTACACAACCTGATTGTACAATCTCTGTCCAACTCGACAAGTTGTTGTGCAACTTGACACATGTGAAGTCGCATGACAAGTCAAAAGCCATGTATTTCAATGGTCCCCGTTACTTCTAAATGGTGTGACACCAAAAAAGATTCTTGCACCACTTTGTTCCAACTTCGGTGCGACTTGTGCAAGTTGTTGTGCGACTTGATACATGTGAAGTTGCATGACAAGTCCAAACCCATGAATTTCAATGGTCCCTGTTACTTCAAATTGTAGTAAAACAATCAGGCTCTTGCTCTGAATCTAATTTATGGAAGATCTAACTGATTGCCCGGTGTATTGTCACCTTTAAAGATATGAAAAATTGAAGTTCTGGTGTTTATAAACACTTCTCTGTTCTTTGTATTTTAGTGAAAGATTTGGGTACTAAAAGAAACAAAATAAAAAACATTTAAAGATATATTAGAAGAATAAGAATGAGCTTAGCACCAAAAGGGGTTCATTAAAGTGGAGTTCCACCCATTTTTTTTTGTTTGTCTGTGCTGCATGCTCTAATCTCATAGTGTTCAGAATGGACAATTTTTATTTAATTTGTTGCTTGTAAATACCTTTATTTTGTAGCCCTTCATTACTTCCTCCTCCTTATTTGCCTAGGCTATTTGCAAGGGTTTCTGGGATAGGCATCATGTTTCCCAGTAGTCCTTGCAAACCTGACTGAAACCTATTACATTGCTTGTGCACTGAGCATGTGCGAGATATGCAAAGCTGAAATCCAGGAAGTCATACAGTCTGGCTTCATGATGTCCACACTTAAGATGGTCACGGTCTATTTCTAGATTATAAACTATCTAAATGCTGTAACAACCTAACAAAACGGACCTTAGTTTACAGACTAACTTTACTAGAATACATTAAGCTTGTGTATTACAGGAGTATTTATATTTAAAAAGTGAAATTGTGGGTGGAACTCCCCTTTAACTGAGAACAGATACTAATTGGCTAGCAAGACACACCCAATTAGATTAAATGCATTGGGCGTGCACTGATATTAATGAGAAAATCCCTTAAGCCGGGTGGATTTTTATATTTACTATCGTGTTGCGCGTCCGCCGGTTCGCACGCTCAATTAACATTTTTACTGGCGCACCAATTAAGGTGTGAACCGGCGCAGCGCATTGTTCTTGGTAAATCAGCCCCCATATCTCCCAACTTAATTATCTCTTAAGAGAGAATACATTTAGTTCAGCTAATCTTTCCTAATATCTCAGCTCCTCCATGCCTCTTATCAATGCTGTTGCTCTTCTCTTTTTTTTTCCCCAGCTTCTCGATATCCTTTTGGTTAACTGTTGCCCAAACTGTATATTCTAGATGATGCGTTACTAATGCTTTTTACAGAAAAAAAATTATGTCTTTCTTTTCTTTCTCTCTCTGAAGTCTATACCTCTTTTAAAACGAGAAAGTTGTCTGCGTGCTTTAAAATCTGCATCTTGGCATTGCATGCTATTATTAGGTCTATGGTCTAACAGAACACTCAGATCCTTCTCAATGAAGAGAGGGTGCAGTTAAAGCGGATCTCCACTCTAAAGTGGAGTCCCGCTGATCGGCACCCTCCCCCCCTCCGGTGTCACATTTGACACCTTTCAGGGGGGAGGGGGGTGCAGATACCTGTCTACAGACAGGTATCTGCACCCACTTCCGGCCCTACGATACGGGCAAAGGACGGGTTTTTTCCTTACCTTCCGTCCGTCCCCCGTTGTATGCTGGGAACACTCGGCTCCCAGCACACAGCGGGAGCCAATCGGCGGGCGCAGCGCGACTCGCGCATGCGCCGTAGGGAACCGGGCAGTGAAGCCGGAGCGCTTCACTTCCTGGTTCCCTCACCGTGGATGGAGGGGGGAGCAGCAGGGTGACGAGCGATCGGCTCGTCATCTGCTGCGATCACCGCTGGACTCCAGGACAGGTAAGTGTCCTTATATTAAAAGTCAGCAGCTGCAGTATTTGTAGCTGCTGGCTTTTAATATATTTTTGGGGTGGCACATCCGCTTTAAGTTATAGCAGCCCAGCCAGGAAGTGACAATCTTCCTCAACACCAGTGGTATTGCTTGTAATTTAAATCTGAGGAACCCCAAGGAACAACCCAAGAAGAGTAGTAATGGGGCGTGTGCACCGCAGAGCAGTGGTCAGTGGGAGGTGTTTAAGGGGCATGGTTGAACAAAAGCCAGGCTTCCCTGTACCTATAAAATGTGTTTTTTATATGTATAAATCTCAGCACAATCAGTAGAAAAAAAATGGGAGACTCTTCCATTACGTATGATTTTGTGCATACTGAAAATAGACAGAGGGTTAACACTTTGTCTGAGCCTACCTTAAAGAAGAACTTCATTAAAAATGTCAGGAACAGCTTAGCAACCAGCAACTGTTGAGACTATGAACATTTTGATGAGAGGCCTGTAATGTGCCATATAGTGCAGGAGTCTGTAAGGCACAGTGCAGGAGTCAGGAGTATGTAATGTACAGAGTGCTGCAGTCAGTGTCAGATTTAGGCCCCTTTCACACTGGGGCGGCGCTATACCGTCGGATTTGCCGCGGGATTCGGCCGCTAGCGGTGTGGTATTAACCCCCACTAGTGGCCGATAAAGGGTTAATATTGCGGGCGGTATTGCTGCTGGTTCCCATTGTTTTAAATGGGAAGGAGTGGTGAAGGAGCGGTATACACGCCGCTCCTCTCACCGCTCCAAAGATGCTGCTGGCAGGAGATTTTTTTCTCTCCCGCCAGCGCATCGCCTCAGTGTGAAAGCCCTCTGGCTTTCACATTGAGTATGCAGTGCAGGAGTTTTTCAGGCGGTATAGCAGCGCTATAGAGAGTGGAGTCAAGAGTATGTAATGCATTGTAAGGGTAAGAAGTACAAATTGAAAAGAGTGTAGGGGTCAGGGGTGTGTAATGCACGGTGTAGGGGGCAGGAGAGTGCAAAATACCCTCCACAAGCAATACCCCATTTTACCCTTTCAGCAAATCCCCATCGAAAAAAAGGCAACACTAATTTGCATGCTCATTCCTATCAGGATAAATCTTTGCCCCAACACTAATCCCGCCCAGCACAAATCCTCTTCTTCCCTCTCCCAGAAAAACAAAATATTTTTTCACCTCCCAAATTCTCCCCAGCACAAATATTCCCCTATACCCCTCCCCAAACCCCCCTTTCTAGTACAAATTCTCCCTATCCCCCCTCCCCTCCCCAAACACCACCTTCTATTTATTAAAGTGCATCCACGTACTTATTTACACATCTATATTACATTTTCTTAATAAGCAACCCCCCTGCATCATGTTTGGGATGACAACAAGGAGAGGCAGACATTCCCATGGCACTGTAAGGGGGCCAGCAGCGTATGTGTCCACAGGTAAAGGTGGTCGTGGTCAGTCCTCAGGTAGGGCATCATCTCCTCTGTTTAGTGATGTTGTCAATGCGATCCAGCCACAGAATGCAGAGGAGGTGGTGGACTAGCTTACTAAACCATCCTCCTCATCTTCCGTCACCCAAGCAGGCACTAGTGGGCAGTCCCCAGTAGCTGCCAGAGTGTAAAAACCTACCTCCTTGTCCACAGCTATTCCTGCCATAGCCCCAGCATCAGGCATGAAGGAGTTAGCGGAGTTATTTGAACACAGAGTCAGCCATTTACTCCTTGACAATACACAGCCATTACTCAATTCAGATGTTGGTGCAGAGGTTGAGGAAGGCAGGAACATGAGCCTACAGAGAGGGGAGAATTGTCATTCGTGTTCCCCCAGCTGCAGCGTATTGCCAAGTTGTCTCCAGTGGTAATGAGTATGGAGAAGATGATTATGATGAGGTCACTGACTTAACGTGGGTGCCAGATAGAGCAGAGGAGGAAAGTGAGGGCGAGGCACAACCCCAAAGAGACAACCATCATGGAAGAGTAGAGAGCAGCCATCCTATTCCATCACATTGTGGATCTGTTATCTCCCAGCCCACTTCCCACAGCTCAGCTGTCTGGGCCTTTTTTAGTACATGTGCAGCCGATTGCACTGTTGCTATTTGCAAACTTTGGGCCAGATTCACGTAGAGCGGCGCAAATTTAGTTTGTCCTAACGTATGTCGGTTAAGTTAAGGCGGCTGAATTTTGTGACGTAAGTGCCGTATCCACAGAGCATTTGCGCCCAAATGTGCGCTAGCTTAACGTAAATACCGAGGCGTAAGGCGGGGTTATTGCAAGTGGGAAGGAAGTGGGCGTGCTCCATTGAAATGAGCCGTGACCCCATGCAAATGAAGGGCCGGCCGTACTGCGCATGCGCACACGAATCTGCACCTCACTGGGCATGCTCAGAACTCGGCCCGGCGCAATCAGTGAGATAGGAAATAGGCCAAGCTTACTTGGTGAGATACGCCCTGTGTATAAATAGCCCCAGACAAACGCACTTCCATTGCAAAAGTGCATCCCTGTGTTCCCCTTCCTAAAGCAAGTTGCTTTTGCTCTGTTGTTTGTTGGTGAGTGTATTGTTAGATTAAAGAGTTGTAGAAGTAGGAGATTGTAGTAGGTGTTTGTTTTTTCTGAGTGTTTTTTCTGTTTGTTTTTTCTGGCAGTTTTTTCTGTTTGTTTTTTCTGTGTTTGTTTTTGAGTTTGTATTAGCTGTCTGCTTGTTTTGTTTGATTTTGGTGTCTTGGGTTTGCGGTTTGTTTTTTGTGTGTGTTTGTTTTGTGTTTTTGTGTGTGTTTGTTCTGTGTGTATCTGTGTCTGTTTGTTCTGTTTGATTTGTGTGTGTGTTTGGTGTTGAGTGTTGGGTGTTATGGCACCAAAGAGAAGGAAGTTAAACTTCTCGGTGCGTGAGAAGCACTTACTTGCCAGGGCCATCACCCGATTTGGGCGATATTTACATGGCCCTGAGAGCCGGAACACCAACCGGCCAGGAAGAGGGAGATCATCCAGCAGATTACGGATGAGATCAATGCGGAGGGGGGAGACGAGGACCCCCAGTGGGATTGCCAAGAAGATAAATGACCTGAGGAGCCTGGTCCGTGACAAGATGGCCAAGATAACTGCCCATGCCAGGGGCACTGGAGGAGGGCCACCCTGCACCGTAAGGTGGACAGAGGAGGAGCGTGCGGTGGCCCAGTGCTTCCATAGCCAGCAAGTGGTGGGCCTGCCTGGCTTTGACTCCGAGGAGGGCGTGAGGACAGGTAAGTTTTTTTCTTTTTTTTCTATCTGGTGAGTAGCATGTGTGGGTGGGGGAAGGGAATATGTGCCAAGTGTGTGGATCCTCCAACCTGTGAATGTTTTGTGTCATCCACAGATGGCCAGGAGATTGCTGGGCCATCAGGCCAGTCTGCTCCATCCCCAGGACTTGAGGCTGCTGAGGAGCCCCAAGAAAGCCAGGAGTCCCCAGGGCAGTTGAGTGGCCACACCTCACCTCAGGAGGATGTTGAGGGGGAGGAGGATGAGGGGGGGAGGATGAGGGGGGGCTCGTGGATGAACATATGGACATTGCCAGGGAAGTCCTTGTGTGTTTGCAGGAGGATCCCCCTGAGGCTACCCCTGAGGCTGGCACTAGTCAGGCCTCCATCAGGGGTAGCCCCTCCCACTCCTCCCCCAACAGGACTCCCCACACAAGGGTCTCTCTCTCCCCTCCTCCCAGGCCACAAGCCTCAGTTGCAGGCAGGAAGGCCACCCAGAAGACCAGGGGTGTGGCCGAGTTCCTGCCTGCAAATCTGCGGAGGGACCCGGCCTGACAGACACAACATCTGGGTCAGGTCAACCGGACTTTGGCCCAGATGGAGGAAAGCCTGGTCTCCATTAAGGAGTCGGTGAGTGATGTTGGCACCAACTCGGTGGCGTACATCAATTGCTTTAACGACCTCCAGGCCGCCACAGCAGGCGTGGCCCTGGAGGTGTCTGCCCTGACCCAGGCTGTCAACGCCAATACACAGGCTGGCCAGGCCAATACGGCAGCAGCCCTCACTGTGTGCCTGACCAGGATCGCCGTGGCCTTGGAGGGCAGGCCAGCAGGTGACCAGCCACCAGGGGAGGCTCCTCCTTCCCCTGCTCCCCCCCATGAGTCTCCCCTGGTTGGCCGTGGCCGTGCCCGTGGCCGGCCCAGGCGTAGCTCACGCCGCCGCCATTGATCATTTGTGATGTTCTTTTGCTTTTTTTTTTTCTACTGTGATTATGATTTGTTCTATGTGTGTGAATGATGTATGAATGTGGGGGTGACATTCCTGGTGAAAAAGGGTGTCACCATCATTTTTGGTGGAGTAGGGATCCCCAGGACCAGGGAGAAGTGATCCCAGGTCCATGTGAATGGTGTATGAATGCACAGTGACATAATTGGAGCCGTGGCGTTGCTGCTCCCTAATACCATGTGGTTTTCTTGGGTCTAATCCAATTCGATGTGGATGTGATGTGTCTGTGCTAGGGACCACAGTGGGTGTGCATGCATGCATTCTCATTGTGCCATGATTAATGTGTGTGTTTACTGTGCAAAGATGCCTTCTGCGAGGTGTCTCCTGGCTGCTCTTTCCTCAGAAGAGGGGGTACCCTGGGTTAGGGGGGGAATGTCTGGTTGGGGGGTCAGGTCATCACGTATGTCAATCTCCAGGGCCCTTCTCACTGCGAAGTTGTGCAGCATGCAACATGCATCGATGATCTGGCACACAAAGTTTGGGGAATACAACAGGGTACCCCCAGACTTATCCAGGCATCGGAAACGGGACTTCAGGAGGCCAAAGGTGCGTTCCACCACTGCACGGGTACGTATGTGTGCAGCATTGTATCTTTCCTCTCCTGGGGTTTGGGGGTTCCGGAATGGAGTCATGAGATGGGGTCCAAGTGCATATGCAGAGTCACCTGGAAGGGAAAAGACAGGAGGATGTTAGTCATGCATGTGCCCCTCGTCATGTCACTCACCAACCAGCCAGCTGTCCCCATACATGTTCTGTTCAAATTGTCTTGGGATGTCGCTTTGACGGTATATGAAGCTGTCATGGCTGGATCCTGGGTGTTTGGCACGGACGTGCCATATGAGGTATTGGGCATCCACTATCACCTGGACATTGATTGAATGCCAATGCTTCCGATTGCGGTACATGTGCTCTGTCTCATGGGGGGGCTGTAGTGCCACATGTGTGCAATCAATGGCCCCCACAGTGCGTGGGAATCTGGCAATTTTGTAGAAATCTGTCATTGTCTTGGACCTCCTGGGAGGGTTTGATGATTTGGTTGGCCATGCGTCTCAGGATTGCAGGGACAACCTGGTGCACACATCTGCTAATGGAGGATTGTGACATCCCAGCCAACAATCCACTTGTGCGCTGAAAAGAGCCAGTGGCAAGGAAATGCAGTGTTGCCAGGACCTTGACCAGTGGCTGCACTGCATGTGAGCGATGTGTTGGGCTGGTGATGTCATCCTGCAGGGTTGTGGTTATTTCCATGATGGCTTCACGGTTGAATCTGAAGTTGCGATACACCTCAGAAGCAGTCATGCCAAACACATCTAGGCGTCTGCGGTATATCCTCTCCTGTGCCCTCCTCCTCCTCCTCCTCCTCTGTTCCCTCCTCCTTCTGCGTGCCTCTAAAGTCACTAGTATAGCTATGAGCATGGATGTCCCAGGCATGTTGGCAGACAGATTGTTGTCCTGCAAGTGTGTGTGCTCAGCTCTTCCTTAATGGTGTTGCTTTACTGTAGCTGACCTTTACACGGCTGGAGCAAAGTTAAGGCACCTTTTATAAGGTGTAACTTTCCGCCGGCAAACTAGCAGATGCACACAGGGCATAGCCTACGCCGCACAAGCGTACTTTTGTGGATCGCCGTATCTCCCTCATTTGCATATTTAACTAGCAAATAAGTGGTGTGGCTAGCGTAATTTGCACTCAAAGATGCGCCGGTGTAATTGTTTTACGTAGGACAGAAAAAATGGTTTTCAGGCGTATCTCGTTTTGTGGATCAGGCGCAAAGATACGCGCGGTGCATTTTTCAATTATGCCGTGCATCTTTAGATACGTCGGCGTAAGTGCTTTGTGAATCTGGGCCCCTGTCTCAAACACATCAAGCATGACAAAAACACCAGTCATTTGTGTACCACATGCTTGACATGACAAGGCATTTAACCTCCCACCACCTAAAAGCACCTAAAAGCCACACAAAAGGGGAACAAATCTCATCCTTACTCAACTTTGGTAATGCTGCAGCGGCTGCAATGAAGCAGTGGGCCTTCAATGAGTACCTTTGTGAATATGGCACAATGACAGGCCCCACACCAATGGCTGCACACAAAGGAAGCATGCATTGTACTGTCACCATTTGAGGAGGCCACAAGAATGGTGAGCCATGACAATGCATGCATCAGTGACATAATCCATGTTGTGTTCCTGCTGGAGCAGACTCTGCATGGCATTATGGACAGGGCACTTGAGGCAGAGTAGCGGGAAGAAGAGGAGGACTTCCTTTCCTCTCAAGGCCCACTTTATGCAGACAGCATTGTTCCTATGCCACAAAACACACGAGAGGAGGAGGAGGGAGAAGGATTCTAGCCGTTTCAGAGGAATTGAAGCAGAGGAAGACATACTTCAAACAGTAAGAGATGGTTTTCCATCCCCAGAACCCTTGGGTGCAGTACATTGCTGGGAGAAGGCAGTTCCAGATACTGCAATCCTCAGGGATCCCATGGCTTCTTATGCCTCTACAAATTTGCGGTGCATGGGCTCCCACATGCTTCAAAGCCTGTGAAAGGACCCAAGAATACATAGTGTAAAGGAATGGGATCACTATTGGTTGGCAACCCTCCATGATCACCGTTATAAGGGGAAAGTCTCAGAACTCATACCATCTCCACAGAGAGTGCAGAAGATGAAATCTCTTGAGGACACCATAAAGAGGAGTTTATCGAATGCTTTTCCCAACTCCGATAGGTTAGTGTCATGGAAAACTAGGTTTTGAGCTTCTGTTGGTCAAGAGAGGATCGGTGGAGAAGGTGGCCGCCTAAGTGATGCATTTCTTAATTTTTTTAGTCCTCGCCACCCAGGGCTGTCGGCTTCCACATCCCATCGGCAGCTTCTTCATCACATGGTGGACGATTATCTAGGGCCGAAAACAGAGATGGAGAGCTTTCCAGTCGATTGGCTTACTAGGTCATGAGAATAGACAACTGGGCCAGAATTTGCCCAGTATGCTATTGAGCTGTTGGCCTGCCCTGCTTCTAGCGTGCTTTCCGAATGGGCATTCAGTGCTGCTGGAGGTTTTGTTACTGATTATAGAACGTGTCTGTCCACAGACTCGGTGAACCATCTGACTTTAATCAAAATGAATCGGTCCTGGATTACCCGCAGCTTTAAAATCCCTGATGGCGATGTCGCCAATTAAGTGTTTTTGGGATATGGAATCTCTGCAGGACTTCTAGGCTGCCTAGTGTTGTGGGTGTTAATTGGTGTCACCTGTTTGACAGGTGCATATCATTGCAATTTTTGACAGCAAGGCCAATTCTAGCTTTAATCAAGAGTACCTCTTTAGGGTTATGGTGTGAAGGTGCCACTGTCACCCAAAGACCAATTTTTCCACACCCGTTACTTCTATCCAAAGTAGACACCAGAATTTATCTAAAAAATCTCGAATCTTGTTCCCAGTGCACTACATTGTGGCGTCATCATACAGACTGGCTCCGCAAGCTGTTGCTCACAAAATAAAGAAAGCTTGCAGGGAAAATTTCATTTTTTAGGCTTTATAAATGCAATTATTGCTGCAGCAACTTCTATACACAGTACAGATGTGCCACTTTACAGGTGGACTAAGGGGACCCCCCTCCCCATGCACTATATTGAAAGGATTTTTTTCATTTTTATGCTTTCACTTCACTTCATGCATCAATAAATCACTGCTCATTTAACCACTTAAGGACTGAAAAATGTCCCCCCTTTATGACCAGATCATGCGTCGCTTTAACTGACGATTGTGCCGTCGTGCAATTCAGCATCCCAACAAAAATGATGTCCCTTTTTCCCAAAAATAGAGCTTTCTTTTGGTAGTATTTAATCACCTCTGCAGTTTTTATTTTTTGTGCTATAAACAAAAAAAGACCAACAATTTAAAAAAAAAATACTATATTTTTTACTTTTTGCTATAATAAATATCCCCCAAAAAATTAAAAACAACAAATTTCGTCATAAGTTTAGGCCAATATGTATTCTTCTAAAAATTTTTGGTAAAAAAAAAATCGCAATAATAATAATATTGATTGGTTTGTACACAAGTTCAGTGTCTCCCTGCAGGGATGTAGTCCCAAGGGAGGGGCGAGCACGCTGACTAACCCCCAGCCAGAACAGCTCGGATGATGGGGGCAAGCTTACTGAGGAGAACCAGGAAGTGAGAAATTTAGACAAAATTAAAAAAACATTTAGAAGGGAAATTGAAGGAAAATGTAAGTGAACCAACAATGCACTAGCTTAAAGGAACCTATTTAGAAAATAAAAAACAAACCTTTACAACCCCTTTAACACTAGGGGGCGATCAAGGGGTTAAATGTGTACTCTGGGAGGTGTTTTCTAACTCTGGGGGAGGGGACTGACTGGGATTACAAATAGATCGCTGTTCCTAATCACTAGGAACAGAAATTCCCTCAGAACTCCACTGTCGGAACAGGGATCTGTTTGTTTACATAGACAGATCCCCGTTGTGACTCTCACGGGTGGCTGGGCAGACATCGCGCCTCGGCTCCCCCACCAAGCTGCGGACATGCGCCCTTGCTGTAGCTGTTAAAGGGACCCCCATACAGCTACAGCTATTCGAGGGAAACAGCCGACATGCCGCCGTATAATGCATTGGCTGGTTGGCAAGTGGTTAAAAATATTTTTTTTTACAAACTTTTTTGTCCCCCAGGGCAGTACCAGGACTCCCACCCATAACCATTGTATGCCCAATTACTTGCATATAAGCCTTCAAAATGGGCACTTTTGATTTTTCACATTCGGGTGCCATAGACTTCAATGGGGTTTGTTATTTGGTTCCAAACTTTCATGATGTTCGAAAAATTCTAGTGTAAACTTAAAAGGGGATCGTTCGGCCCATCCCTACTTGCTACATGTCCTTTATGTTAGTGCCTAGCTTTCCATGACATTTTTTTATTTTTTTTACCAGATTTTGCTCCCACTGGATTTAAAGGGGTTCCTCGCTATGTTCAGCATAAATGGTTTTTAGGGTGGGTTAACATATCCTCATGTAAACCCAGATCCTCATCACCAGTGACGGTCCATTTATTAGGGGCACATGGGCCCCCTATCCATGCGTCTGGCCCCCTGATCTACATTTGGGGTTGCCGGATGCATGGATTCCAATGGGGGGATGTTTTTTCTTAAAGCATGTGATTATAACCAGAGGCTCTAATAGGTTTCAAAAAAGGGTGGGGTCTGGTTGCAATGTTGACCCCCTGTGACCCGACCCGAATGACCCATGTAGGCTGTGGATGAATTGCCAAAATACACCATCAGCCGTCATTGCTCGCCATTGCTCATCTTGACCATCTTCTGATTATACATTTTCTGATTCTGCTATGATGTGATAGATTTTCTCCTAGACCTTTGCCCCATCATGCCCCTGGATTAAATTCATGGCATATAGCCAAATTCTTAAAACAGTTCAATAGTAACATTGTTTTCTTGACTAGGAAACTGTTTTGCCAAATACAGGATGTGTGCTGTATATCGTACCTTCTTGGAATGCAAGCAAAAGCAGAAAAAAATCCTTACAGGAACATGAGTTATATGAATAGGAGATTCCCTGACAAACTTCAGAAAATATGTGGTGGGTGGATGAACACTTTAGATTGCAATGTATTTTTACAGTTTACTATAATGTCTTTTCAGTGTACAGTATGTATAGAAAGGTCTACAAAATATTACCTTTCAGTTTAGATACAGTGAGAATACTTGATGCTTAACCACTTAATGACCGGCATGGTACACCCTTATTTGACAATTATTTTGTCATCAGTGCTGTGATAGTTTGTCTAAAAATTATTCTAAGAATTATTCATTGATTTAACCACTTAACCCCCGGACCATATTGCTGTTCAAAGACCAGAGCACTTTTTGCGATTCGGCACTGCGTCGCTTTAACTGACGATTGCGCGGTCGTGCGACGTGGCTCCCAAACAAAATTGGTGCAATTTTTTCCCCACAAATAGAGCTTTCTTTTGGACGGGCATTGCGTCACATCCCGTCCCCCCCCCCCCCCGTTGTGTGCTGGGAACACTTGGCTCCCAGCACACAGAGGGAGCCAATCGGCGGGCGCAGCGCGACTCGCGCATGCGCCGTAGGGAACCGGGCAGTGAAGCCGGAGCGCTTCACTTCCTGGTTCCCTCAGCGTGGATGGAGGGGGGAGCAGCAGGGTGACGAGCGATCGCTCATCCTCTGCTGCGGACACGGCTGGACTCCAGGACAGGTAAGTGTCCTAATATTAAAAGTCAGCAGCTGCAGTATTTGTAGCTGCTGGCTTTTAATATTTTTTTTTTGAGCAAACATCCGCTTTAAGTAACCTCCCCCATAAGTCTGTGCGGAGGTGTCACATGTTCCGATAATGTAGGGCATTGTGGGAAGTGTAGTCTGTTTCTCCTAAGAGTCAATGGAGTCCATATCTCCCGCTACTTGCAGTCCCACAATGCATAACTTCTTAAAGGTATCTTACATATTTGCAAGCGTAAACAAAGTTCCAGCGGAGATGGCCTGTCATTAGACTCTGACAGGATGACCCCGCTACAAATACAAATGCCAGTACCAACACCTACAAAATTACCACTTTTTGGAGTGGATTACATGGGGTAATCTAATCTCTGGTTTATAAAAAAAAAAATCTTAACTCACAAAAAGTAGCTTTGTTTACTCTCGGCTTCCTCCAAATCTTCAAACTCCTTTTATTTTTTGTTGCCGTGATTTCACTTCCTGTTAGAAGATAGCTAGATTTGTTCTCCCACTGTAGAAGTGTAGCCACCTTCTCACTCCTGAGATGGACTATAGACTGTGGAAACTGTAGTGTGCATAGAACAGTGCACATGACCACAAATAATGTACACTGCTCGTTCCAAAAAAACAGAAGTGAGGGGAAAATAAGAGGTTGTGAAGCTCTCATAGGATGTCACAAAGAGACAGAACTTATTTTATGAAAAATATATTACTGGGCCATTAACCACTTAAGGACAGAAGGTGTTTTTCAGATTCGGCGTTTACAATACTAAAACATTTTTTTTTGCTAAAAAATTACTTAAAAACCCCAAACATTATATACATTTTTTATAACACCCTAGAGAATAAAATGGCGGTCATTTCAATACTTTTTGTCACACTGTATTTGCGCAGCGGTCTTACAAGCGCACTCTTTTTTGGAAAAAAATCACTTTTTTTAATTAAAAAATAAGACAACAATAAATTTGGCTCAATTTTTTATATAATGTGAAAGATAATGTTACGCCAAGTAAAATGATACCCAACATGTCACGCTTAAAAATTGCGTCCGCTCGTGGCATGGCGTCAAACTTTTACCCTTAAAAATCTCGATAGGCAACGCTTAAAAAATTCTATAGGTTGCATTTTTTGAGCTACAGAGTAGGTCTAGGGCTAGAATTATTGCTCTTGCTCTAACGATCGCGGTGATACCTCACTTGTGTGGTTTGAACAGCGTTTTTATATGTGGGCGCTACTCGCGTATGCGTAACATCCCTTGTAATAGAAAAAAGCATGACAGGTCCTCTTAAATATGAGATCTGGGGTCAAAAAGACCTCAGATCTCATATTTAGACTTAAATGCAAAAGAAAAATGGAAATTTTGTCATTTAAAAAAATGACAACAAAAAAGTCTCTTTAAGACGCTGGGCGGGACTGACGTTTTGACGTCACTTCCGCCCAGCAATGCTATGAGGACAGGTGAGGGCCATCTTGCCCTCACTCGCATCCTCACAAAGTAGGCAGCAGCACCCGATCGCCTCCGCCACTACCGACGGCTCCGGTAAGCGGCGGAGGGCGCGGGAGAGCGGCGGGAGGGGGGCCCTCTCCCGCCACCGATAACGGCGATCTCGCGGTGAATCCACCGCGGAGACCGCCGTTAACGTTTACAGGACCGCTCACTGAAGAGATGGATATCTCGGTTGTGGCAGCAGCTGCTGGCGTTACCGAGATATCCATCTTTAAAGTACCGACGTATATTTACAGTGGGCGGTAGTAAATCGGTTAAAGGGTTTGTAAAGGAAATTTTTTTTCATCTTAATAGCTTCCTTTATCTTAATGCAGTGCTGTTTTCATGTCCTCATTTTTCATTTTTGCTCTCAAGTTGTTGTAATTCTTCTCTGATCTCCACACTTCCTGGTTGTCTGTTTCCTGATAACCACAGTACTGGGAGCTTTCTCTCTGTGGTCACTAATCAAGGAGGTGTGATTACTGTGTGTCTAAAACCCCACAGCACCAATCAGTTTCGTTTTCCAAACCATCACTGCCCTATATTGGCTCTGTAACTCTGTACATCACAGAAGCAGGAAACAACATGCAAAAACGAGAAACTGCAGGTACATTATATGATTGATTTTTATCTATTTTTAATCATTTTTAAAAGGAATCAATTAACTATTATGTCTCTATACCCTGTAAACAGTAATTTCAGCAAAAAAAAATGTTTTCCTTTACAACTCCTTTAAGTAGTGGATGTGTATGGATTATACAGTTGGAATGTGAGAATTTGCAATGTGTAAAAGTAAAAAAAATATGTATTTAACAGAGTTTTTTTTAATAAAAAAATGCTTTCACAACGTAAGTATATGGCTGATACTAAAACCCTAATTTTCAAGAATACCACTCTTCATTTTGAAGTACACATATTCATGTGGATAAACCCAACTCGTTCCCATAACAATCTTCTTCAGAGGGTGGAGTGGCAATCATCTAAAATGTACTGTATAGATTTACAATGCCAAATCCATATATCATCAATCAAAAATCACAGTTACAGTTGTATTCAAAAGTTTGGGAACCCCTGACAATTTCCATGATTATCATTTATAAATATTTGGTTGTTTGGATCAGCAGTTTCATTTTGATCGATCAAATAACTGAAGGACACAGTCATATTTCAGTAGTGAAATTAGGTTTATTGGATTAACAGAAAATGTGCAATATGCATCAAAACAAAATTAGACAGGTGCATACATTTTGGCACCCTCGTCATTTTGTTGATTTGAATACCTGTAACTACTTAAAGCTGGAGTTCACCCATAAAACAATTTTTCCCCTTAGATGGATGCTAGATGGATGCTCGTTTTGTCTAGGGGAATCGGCTAGTTGTTTTAAAATATGAGCTGTACTTACCATTTTCAAGATGCATCTTCTCCGTCGCTTCCGGGTATGGGTCTTCGGGAGCGGGTGTTCCTTCTTGATTGACAGTCTTCCGAGAGGCTTCCGACGGTCGCATCCATCGCGTCACTAGTAGCCGAAAGAAGCCGAACGTCGGTGCGGCTCTATACTGCGCCTGCGCACTGACGTTCGGCTTCTTTCGGAAAATCGTGACGCGATGGATGCGACTGTCGGAAGCCTCTCGGAAGACTGTCAATCAAAATAGGAACGCCCAGTCCCGCAGCCCATACCCGGAAGCAGCAGAGAAGATGCATCTCGTAAACGGTAAGTACAGCTCATATTTTAAAACTAGCCGATTCCCCTAGACAAAACGAGCATCCATCTAAGGGGAAAAAGTGTTATGTACGGGTGAACCCCCGCTTTAATTAATTGGAACACACAATTGGTTTGGTGAGCTCATTAAGCCTTGATCTTCATAGACAGGTGCATCCAATCATGAGAAAAGATATTTAAGGTGGCCATTTGCAAGTTGTTGTTCTCTTTGACTCTCCTCTGAAGAGTGGGAACATGGGGGCCTCAAAACAACTCTCAAATGATCTGAAAACAAAGATTGTTCTACATTATGGTTTAGGGGAAGGCTACAAAAAGTTATCGCAGAAATATAAGCTGTCAGTGTCCACTGTGAGAAAATGGAAGACCACAAGCACAGTTCTTGTTAAGGCCAGAAGTTGCAGGCCACATAAAATATTGGAGAGGCAAAGGCGAAGGATGGTGAGAACGGTCAAAAACAGCCCACGGACCACCTCCAAAGACCAACAACATCAACTTGCTGCAGATGGCGTCACTGTGCATCCTTTAACAATTCAGCGCACTTTGCACAGGGAGAAGCTGTATGGGAGAGTGATGCGTAAGAAGCCTTTTCTGCACACACGCCACAAACGGAGTCGCTTGAGGTATGCAAACACATATTTGGACAAGCCAGCTTCATTTTGGAATAAGGTACTGTGGACTGATGAAACAAAGATTGAGTTATTTGGTCATATGGGCATTATGTATGGCGGCAAAAGAACACAGCATTCCAAGAAAAACACTTGCTTCCCACAGTAAAATTTGGTGGAGGTTCCATCATGCTGTGGGGCTGTGTGGCAGTGCCGGTACTGGGAATCTGGTTAAAGTTGAGGGTCGTATGGATTCCACTCAATATCAGCAGATTCTTGAGAATAATGTTGAGGAATCAGTCACAAAGTTGAAGTTACGCCGGGGCTGGATATTTCAACAAAACAACGACCCAAAACACTGTTTAAAATCTACTCAGGCATTTATGCAGAGGAACAAGTACATTGTTCTGGAATGGCCATCCCATTCCCCAGACCTGAATATCATTGAACATCTGTGGGGTGATTTGAAGTGGGCTATCCATGCTTGGCAACCATCAAACCTAACTGAACTGGAGATGTTTTGTAAGGAGGAATGGTCTAAACTACATTCATCCAGAATCTGGACACTCATTACAGGCTATAGGAAGTGTCTAGAGGCCGTTATTTCTGCTAAAGGAGGCTCTACTAAATAGTGATGTGATTTTTCTGTTGGGGTGCCCAAATTTATGCACCTGTCTAATTTCGTTTTGATGCATATTGCACATTTTCTGTTAGTCCAATAAACCTCATTTCACTACTGAAATATTACTGTGTCCTTCAGTTATTTGATAGATCAAAATGAAATTGCTGATCCAAACACCCAAATATTTATAAATGACAATCATGGAAATTGTCAGAGGTTCCTAAACTTTTGCATATAACTGTATATCATTTTAGCATATACATCACCATATTTGATACTTCACCATCATTAAACTTATATAGAGTTCTACAGAATCAGTCAAAGTAAATAAAAACAAAAGATACATGCATGTTATAGGATTCCCTCTGTATACCACCTAGGCCAATAGAGAGCAGAGGTACATACAAGGAATGCCTCCTCAATAGACACAATGTCAGAAGCCATGTAATAATATCAGTATATACAGCAGGTCTAAATAAAAGTCACCAAAACTTACCAGTACAAGGAAGTGAGTGAAGCATGACATACTTTCACGTGGCCCAATGCAGCTAAATAAGCATCTACCAATACAGACAGGACGATTTGGTGAAAATCCATAAGTTATCTGCTTTGAAAAATATATCCCTTAATGGGGTAGGAGATGGAAGTCAAGTGACCATAGTTATCCAATAATTGTCTCAAATATAATACAACTAGGTGTACAAGGGTGCCAGCATTCAGAAAGAGAGAAACCAACTCCTTCCTGTATTCCCCATCACCTCTGGGCAGGGATGGACTGGCCATTGGGACTACAGGGAGTTTCCCGGTTGGCCGATGGCTCAGTGGGCCGGCTTCAGTGACAGTGGACTGCTGCCCCCCCCCACTTCTCTGTCTCTCCCTCCCCGCAGCGCTCACCTGGGGGGAACAAAGAAGCAGGGGGAGGACCAGAGGAGCAGGGGGGATGACAGGGGAGCATGAGGGGAGGGGACAGACAGCTGACTCAACAGCTATGGCCTGGGAGTTTCTCACTTCTGCCTAATCTTGTCCCATAAGGGGGGGCACAAAACTGATTCTTTGCCCCGGGTGAAATAATGTCTAGCTTCCCCACTGGTACTGCCTAAAAGAGTACCAGTACCAGTACCAGCCGTTCTACTCTAATAAAGTAGAACGGCTAGTGGCTAGTGAAGGGGGAGAGGGGAGTTGTCCGGCCGCCATTGGAGAGACCTGTCAAAATGGGCCAGTCTGGATGAAGTCCAGGGCCAAATTTCTGTCCCAGTCCAGCCCTGTCTCTGGGTCACGATGACGACATGTCCAGTGCATGCACACACTGCTGATGTCATCACACACGCTGGCCAATGCTAGAACAATAAAATACACACCCCTCACCACTTTGAGAATAAAAGAGGGCCAAAAAAGCCACCAGACAGGTGGGAGGACATGACAGGAGGAAGTAAGACTATTCCCAGCAGATGCATCCAAGCCTAGCCAGTGGAATAAAGGGGACATAAAAAGGACCTCCCAGAAGTTACCATAGGGCCTACCTGTGTTGTGTATATTCTCTAAGTGTCCAAATGGACCCTGACTTAAACTGGAGGAACAGCAAGAACCCTGAAATAATACTACAACCTATACATGTAATGAACACCAAATACAAAATTATATACAAAGGGGCAGATCCACAAAGAGAGTATGCAGGCGTATCTAGTGATACGCCGGCGTACTTTCAAATTTTCCGCATCGTATCTTTGTTTTGAATCCTCAAAACAAGATATGACGGCATCTGGTTTGGATCCGACAGGCGTACGTCTTTGTACACCTTCGGATCTTAGATGCAATTCTTCGGCGTCCGCTGGGTGGCGTTCCCGTCGTATTCCGCGTCGAGAATGGAAATTAGCTATTTCCGACGATCCACGAACGTACGAGCGGCCGTCGCATTCTTTTATGTTGTTTCCGTTCGGCTTTTTTTCGGCGTATAGTTAAAGCTGCTATTTGGTGGCGTACGCAATGTTAAGTATGGCCGTCGTTCCCGCGTCGAATTTGAAAATATTTTATTTTGTTTGCGTAAGTTGTCCGTGAATGGGGCTGGACGTAATTTACGTCCACGTCAAAACAATGACGTCCTTGCGACGTCACTTAGCGCAATGCACGCTCGGGAAATTTAGGGACGGCGCATGCGCAGTTCGTTCGGCACGGGGACGCGGTTCATTTAAATGAAACACGCCCCCCAACTCGCCGATTTGAATTACGCGCCGTTACGCCGCGAGAGATACACTACACCGCCGTAACTTACGCCGCAAATTCTTTGTGGATTCAAAGATTAAAAAAGTAAGTTGCAGCGGCGTAGCGTATCTCACATACGCTGCGCCCATGCAATTGTACGAGGATCTGCCCCAAAATGTATAAATCTAAACATATGTTATATGGATCACACAATGTATGTAAGAAAAGTTATAAAGATGATAACAAAATCAAAAAAGGAGAATGTAGACTACCCGCTTAGTGTTACAAATTGAGAGATGTTTTAGGAGAATATTTTTTCCAATTGTTAAAATAGGGGCTTTGTCAGTACATAAAAAGTTACAATATCTACAATTATCACATTTAAATTTACCCTTGATTTTACAGGGATCTCCACTTGTTTCCCCTTTGAAGGTTCCTTGTCAATGTGTCCTGTAATGACGGGGCACATTTAAAAGTAATCTGATTAGTTTCTGCCTTGAATTTTCCTATTTTGGGCTCCGAAGTAAGAAGGTGCCAATACTTTTGTATTTTTTCAGACTTGTTTGCGTTTATTGTAATATTTAGTGATAAAGTCTTGTGATAGACTCCATATTTTCATGCTTTTTCTTGTGATGTAAAAAGTCTGAATGTTTGTCGGGCTGCCTTCCTAAAACCTTTCCTGAGATAGGTGCTACTAGAGCCTCTTTCTTGAAGGCACAGTCTTACTGCTTGTGCTTTCTCTCTACAACTATTCTCATCCAAGCAATTGCATCCCAAGCACAAATACTGGCTATAAGAGATTGAATTGATGAGTGGTCTTGGGTGGAAAATATTAGCTAGCAATATGGTTTTGCTGACCATGGGTTTCCAAAACAAAGTACTCCCCAGCTGACTAGATGATGACACCCGTATCTCTAGATCCAAAAAAGTGCTTGAGATGGCATTGTAAAAAGTAAATTGTAGGCGTAAGGCCTCGTACACATGACCGGATCTCCGCTGGAAACGGTCCGCTGGACCGTTTCCAGCGGAGATTCCTCCTCCGGATTTGGATCCGATGGCGTGTACACACCATCGGATCAAAATCCGTGCGTAATTCCTCCGCGGTGACGTGTCGCGCCGTCGCCGCGATGATGACGCGGCGACGTGCGTGACGCTAGAAGGTAAGTACTTCCACGCATGCGTCAAATCATTACGACGCATGCGAGGGAGGGGAGCGGACGGATTGATCCGGTGAGTCTGTACAGATCAATCCGCTGGTCCCGATTCAAGCGGATAGATTTCTTAGCATGGACGAATCTCCGCGGATAAATATCCGCTAGGCCGTACAGACGACCGGATTTGTCCGCTGGAACTGATCCGCGGATCAATCCCAGCGGATAGATCCGGTCGTGTGTACGGGGCCTTAGAGGTAAAAATCCCCATAATAGTGATTCAGATCCATCTCAGATTGTGAAAATATCTTCAATGTATCTGTGCCAGGTGAGCATATGGCATACATACTGTACATCAATGCATCATCGCCGATTATAAAATAGCGTTCCTACAGGTACAGATAATCATAGGACAGGGCACAACATGTTCCAATTGCTATGCTCTGCACCTCGTGGTAGCAGGAGCTGCCAAATATAATAAACAATATGCATGATCCTTTATGAGGGATAGAGCTGTACAGGGTTTCTACATCAAGGGTTACCAGAAGGGCATTGTCTGGAATTTTAAATTCATCAATAATGTCTAGCAAATTTGTAGTATCTTTAACAAAGGGTAGAAGTGGAAATCAATTAGTTTGCAAGCGTTGTCTGAAAAACAACCTTTTTAAGATATAATAGCCCTCCCTAATAAATTCCCAGGTATGAACGAATGATGCTTCTATGGAAGGTGAATCTACAAATTTGTAAAAATCTGCATTAAAAAAAGATTTTATGGTTGAAGCTACACTTTAAAGAAGTACCAGTTGAAAACTACAAATAGATTCTACTTAACAACAAACCTACAGTCCCTAACTTGTTTGCACCGCCTGTATACTGCTGTTCAAAGTATATAGGGCCAAAGGGGAGGGGGACGGGGAAACTCATGCTATTTTTCTCAGTGATTTTCATCCATATTGCAGGGACCAAACATTACATTAAAGCCGCAAGCAGTCTTAAATTACTTTTTTCTTATAGTAATCTAATTTTGTGCAGGGACAGTTCTAAACACGTGTCACTTCACAGGCATACTATAGACACCCAGCAGGTACGATATTTAAAGGGATTTTCTTTTTTTTTCACGTTAAATATCATTAAAATCGCTGCTCCAGAAAAAACAACCGTTTTTAAAACTTTTTTTTTCCATTGATACATGTTCCCTGGGGCAAGACCCGGGTCCCCAAGCCCGTTTTCTGACAATAACTTCCATATTAGGCTTTAAAATTATCACTTTTGAATTCGAACGTTCGAGTCCCATTGACGTCAATGGGGTTCTAAATGTTTGCGCGAACGTTCGGTCCGTTTGAAGGTTCTGGTGCGAACCGAACGGGGGGGGGGGGTGTTCGGCTCATCCCTAATCATTAGTTTGAAGATATATTTCCTGTGACGGTGTTTAGCCCCAGTGACACCTTCGTTATGAGATTTTTCATCCATCTATGATGGCCACTGCCACCTATTGGTTCTTGTTTTTGGATTTAGTTTTCAAATTCATCCATCCATGTGTGTGCTTTTTCACAGTTTGTTTTACCCTATTGGGTTCATAGTGTTAGTTCATGTATTTACACTTCACTGTTTTATCACTTTTAGTGCTACAAATTTACCTCCACCTGTTTTTGAATTTTTGTCACATTTTTGTGTAGCAACTTTCCTTTTTTTGTTTTGGGATAGCGCAATAATCACTTCCATCCACATAAAACTGGAGCACGTAATTCAAATACACCAAGAAAATCGGGCAAACAATTTCGTCCGAGGAACGATCATACGATTTCCTAATAGTGTGTACACAACTTTCGGCAGCTAATTCCGACCTTCCGAAAGAAAAATTCCAAAGGGACAAAATCCCCAAATTTTCCCATCAGTGCCACCTGTCAGTGCCACCTGTCAGTGCTAGTGCCCATCAGTGCCACCTGTCAGTGCTAGTGCCCATTAGTGCCAATCAGTGCAACCGGTCAGTGCTAGTGCCCATCAGTGCCAACTGTCAGTGACAACCAATGCCATATATCAGTGCCAGCCAATGCCACCTGTCAGTGCTTGTGCCTATCTGTACCACCTGTCAGTGCTAGTGACCATCTGTGCTACCTGTCAGTGCCAAGTAGTGCCCATTAGTGCCACCTGTCAGTGCCAGCACCACCTGTCAGTGCCCATCAGTGCCACCTGTCAATGCCAATCAGTGCCAACCAATGCCACCTATCAGTGCCAGTGTCACCTGTCAGTGCCCATCAGTGCCACCTGTCAGGGCCATCTATCAGTTCCACCTGTCAGTGCCAATCAGTGCTGTCAATCAGTGCCAACTAATTCCACCAATCAGTGCCCATCAGTGCTGCCTGTTAGTGCCAGTGCTTCCAATCAGTGCCACCTATCAGTGCCCATCAGTGCTGTCTATCAGTGCCAATCGGTGCTTCCAATCAGTGCCACCTATCAGTGCCCATCAGTGCTGCCTATCAGTGCCAACCAATGCCATCAATCAGTGCCCATCAGTGCTGCCAATCAGTGCTGCCTATCAGTGCCAATGCCACCTACAGTGCCAATCAGTGCTTCCAATCAGTGCTGCCTATCAGTGCCAATCAGTGCTGCCTATCGGTGCAGCTCATCAGTGCCCATCTGTGTTGCCAATCAGTACCCATCAGTGTCCATCAGTGCTGCCTATCAATGCCCTTTAGTGCAACCTATCAGTACTGCCAATTAGTGTCCAGTGCTGCCAATCAGTGCCACTAAATGCCGCCAATCAGTGCCACTAAATGCTACTAATCAGGACCCATCAGTGCTGCCTATTAGTGCCACCCATCAGTGGTGCAAATGAGTGATTCAAATTAGTTCCAATCCGTGCCACCAAGCAGTTCCCATCAGTGCTCCCAACCAGTGCTGCCTATCAGTGGCCATCAGTGCTTCCAATTAGTGCCCATCAGTGCTGCCAATCATTGCCTCTAAATGCTGCCAATTAGTGTCACCTATCTGTGCCAATCAGGGCCCATCAGTGCTGCCCATCAGTGCTGCCCATCAGTGTCAATCAGTACTGCCAATTAGTGCCAATCAGTGCCACCAAGCAGTACCTATCAGTGCCCATAAGTTCTGTCAACCAGTTCCGCCTATCAGTGGCCATCAGTTCTGCCAATCAGTGCCACCTATCACTGCCAATCAGCGCTGGCTATCAGTGCTGCCTACCAGTGCCCATGAGTGCTGTCTATCAGTGCTGACAATCAGCTCCCGTCAGTGCTGCAAATCAGTGCTGTCAATCAGTGCCCTTCAGTGCAGGGATGGGGAGTTGAACTCAACAGACAGGCACATTGTCCATAGGGGACTGGCCTGGTGGAGCACAACTGAAATCCGTTGATGTTTATTAATGTAAATAGTGGTAGTGACTGCGCTGTGAAAGTGACATAAGGGGGATCCCCCAAAACTGAATGTGGCAAATATAGGTCAGTGGGTAAGTGACTAGACTGTGAGGCAAAACAGAAAAACTACTGTATTTTCCGGCGTATAAGACGACCCAGCGTATAAGACGACCCCCTATTTTTCCAGTGAAAACTTGGGTTTTTGGCTATACTCGCCGTACCCCCTTCCGAGACAATACCAGGCAACACCATTTAAAGAAAAAAATAAAAAAAAACATCAGATTTGATTTAACCACTTGCTTACTGGGCACATATACCCCCTTCCTGACCAGAGGACTTTTTGCGATTCGGCACTGCGTCGCTTTAACTGACAATTGCGCGGTCGTGCGACGTGGCTCCCAAACAAAATTGACGTCCTTTTTTTCCCACAAATAGAGCTTTCTTTTGGTGGTATTTGATCACCTCTGCGGTTTTTATTTTTTGCTCTATAAACAAAAATAGAGCGACAATTTGGAAAAAAAAAAAGATTTTTAATTGTTGCTAAAAATGTAAAAAAAAAAAACATTTTTCTCAGTCTAGGCCGATACGTATTCTACATATTTTTGGTAAAAAAAAAATCGCAATAAGCGACTGGTTTGCGCAAAAGTTATAGCGCCTACAAAATAGGGGCTGGGGGGTCAGCAGCCTCTGGACCGTCGGCCGGAAAGAAATGGGGGGTGTGTTGGCAGTTTAACAAAGGGATCCTGCAAGTTTGGGGGATCCAGTCGTTTTAAACACGTGTGCTCCGGTTGCGGGAGGAATCACCCCCTGTCCCAGTGCTTTAAGAAGGGTAAGGGGGGTGTAGACCTTGCGAACAAGAGGGACGACGCCGGTGAGAGTGGAAAGGATGCAACCTTTTCTAAGTAGGTATCCACATGTGGCAGTGGCAAGGTTGTTAGCTTCGGGGTTTGAGGACGGGTTTGAATACCGTGCTCATTGGAAGGGGTACCTCTGTTGGCGCGGAACTTGTGTTCAGCTTTGGAACACCCGGGGGTGGTGACTGAGAAATTGGCCAAGGAAGTTGCGTTGGGGCACATGGGGGGCCATTCCTGGAGCGGCTCGATACGGGATTTGGTGGTGTCGCCGCTAGGGGTGGTACCTAAGAAGGACACGTCCTTCGACACGGCCGCGAGATGGGTACTGCGTTATGGAAAGGAGGCGCTTATGGCAAAATCACACATTGAGGCGGCTTTCCGATTGCTACCGGTACACCCAGACAGTTTTTGCTTGTTGGGTTGCTGTTGGCAGGAGGAGTTTTATGTGGACCGGTGTCTGCCCATGGGCTGCTCCATCTTCTGCACCTTGTTCGAGACGTTCAGCTCGTTTTTAGAATGGGTGGTCAGGGACGTGGCGAGCGTGGAATCTGTCATCCACTATTTAGACGATTTCTTGTGCGTGGGCCCCCCGTCCTCCAATATGTGTGCGATTCTCCTTGCAACATTGCAGCATATTGCAGGACGTTTCGGGGTGCCTTTGGCGGCAGATAAGACTGAGGGCCCTACCACGGAGCTCAGTTTTCTGGGTATCGTGATTGATTCCCAGGCGATGGAGTGCCGTTTGCCAGTGGACAAGGTGGAGAATCTCAGGCTTGAGATCAGGGGTTTGCTGGGGTACAACAAGGTGCAGTTGAGGGAGATGCAATCTGTGTTAGGTAAGTTCAACTTTGCTTTTCGGATCATCTTTATGGGGCGGGTGTTTTGTTGGCGGCTGTCGGCAGCCACCGCGGGAGTCAAGGCCCCTAACCATTTCATCAGACTGACTAGGAAACTAAAAGAGGACTTGCGGGTTTGGCACATGTTTCTGGATTCATACAATGGCCGTTCGCTGTGGATGGGGGGGCCGGTCAGTAACTTTGACCTTGACCTGGTCACAGACGCAGCAGGGTCGACAGGCTATGGGTCCTTTTTCCAGGGACAGTGGAGCGCGGAGACCTGGCCAGAGTCGTGGAGAGGGGCTGGTTGTCTCCTGAACCTGGTGCTGTTGGATCTTTTTCTGGTGGTCCTGGCGATGGAGTTGTGGGGGGAGTCGTGTTGCAACCTGAAAATTCAAATGAACTGTGATAACATGGGGGTGGTGCAGGTCATCAACTGGATTTCCGCTTCATCATTGCCGGCGGTTCGGTTGCTGCGCCAACTGGTGTTGAAATGTTTGCAATGTAACATTTGTCTGTATGCGGTACATATTCCGGGGGTTGATATCACACGCTCGCTGATTCCCTGTCTCATTTTCAGTGGGACAGGTTCAGGGAGTTGGCCCCTTCGGCGGCAGAAACCGGGGTCCCTTGCCCGGGGTGACTGTGGGAGATTTCATTTGATGGATAAAGCGGTCGGTGAGTGGGCGACTTGGGCGGCGTATTAGAGAGTATGGACCAAGTGGCTTGACTTTTAAGGCTGGCGGATGCCGAGCTAGGGAGGGGGGTGAATGAGACGGGGTGGTTGGTGCTGTACTTTGTGTCCCGGCAGATGGAGGAAGGGAGGTCTGTCTCGTCCATCGATAAAAAACTTGAGGGTTTGCCATTTTTGTTTAACCACTTAAGGACCAGACCAATATGCAGCTAAATGACCCAAGGGGTTTTTACAATTCGGCACTGCGTCGCTTTAACAGACAATTGCGACGTGGCTCCCAAACAAAATTGGCGTCCTTTTTTTCCCACAAATAGAGATTTCTTTTGGTGGTATTTGATCACCTCTGCGGTTTTTATTTTTTGCGCTATAAACAAAAATAGAGCGACAATTTTGAAAAAAATGCAATATTTTTTACTTTTTGCTATAATAAATATCCCCCAAAAACATATCAAAAACATTTTTTTTCCTCAGTTTAGGCCGATACGTATTCGTCTACCCATTTTTGGTAAAAAAAAATCGCAATAAGCGTTTATCGATTGGTTTGCGCAAAATTTATAGCGTTTACAAAATAGGGGATAGTTTTATTGCATTTTTATAAAAAAAAACATTTTTTACTACTAATGGCGGCGATCAGCGTTTTTTTTCGTGACTGCGACATTATGGCGGACACTTCGGACAATTTTGACACATTTTTGGGACCACTGTCATTTTCACAGCAAAAAATGCATTTAAATTGCATTCTTTATTGTGAAAATGACAGTTGCAGTTTGGGAGTTAACCACAAGGGGGCGCTGAACGCGCTAGGCTTCACCTAGTGTGTGTTTACAACAGTAGGGGGGTGTGGCTGTAGGACTGATGTCATCGATTGTGTCTCCCCTATAAAGGGGATGACACGATCGATGCGCCGCCACAGTGGAGCACGGGGAAGCCGTGTTTACATACGGCTCTCCCCGTTCTTCAGCTCCGGGGAGCGATCGCGACGGAACGGCTATAAACGAATAGCCGCGCTGTCGTCCCGGATCGCTCCCTGAGGGGATCGACCGCCGCAAGTTAGGGGGGGGTCCCGATCGGACCCCCGACCCACGTCTAGGCAGGCACGTACAGGTACGTTGATGTGCCTGTCCGTGCCATTCTGCCGACGTATATCTACATGCGGCGGTCGGGAAGTGGTTAAGCTGCAAGGCTCACAGGACTACACAAAAATCTTCTAAGACAGTGGCGGGGGGTTTGGGGGCTCAAGACGTGCGAGTGGAATGGGACAGCGTGGTGTTGCATTTATGTCGGTCCAAGATGGATCAGACGGGAAAAGGGGTCTAGGTGGTGCTATACGCTGCCTAGATCGGACGTTTGCCCGGTCAGGGCGGTGACGGAATGTTTTTGTGCACGCCCGGCAGGGGGGGGGCTGGGCGTTTTTGGTACACAGGGATGGGGTTTGCTTGTCCAGATTTCAGTTTGTGTCAGTTTTTAGGAGATGTCTGGACGCAGCAGGGTTCGATGGTAAGCACTTTGATTCGCACTCCTTCCGGATTGGGGCAGCCTCTGAGGCTGCCCAGTGCGGGTTGGATGAAGCGGTGGTTCGGAAGATAGAGCAGTGGGAATCCAGACGATTCCGATCCTATGTATGGCCTCAGCTGTTGCTTGAGTAAGGAGGGGATAGGTGATGATGCAGGGGAATGTGTATTTTGATGTTGATTCATGCTTTGATCCTCATGCGTTTGTTATGCTTGTTATTATTATGTTGGTATATTTTCGTTGCAGATATCGTTGCAATTGTTTTCCCCAAAAAATATGTAGAAGAATACGTATCGGCCTAAACTGAGGGAAAAAAATGTTTTTTTTTTTTTAAAAAATTGATATTTATTAAATAAAAAAGTAAAAAATATTGTGTTTTTTTTTTAATTGTCGCTTTTCTTTTGTTTATAGCGCAAAAAATAAAAACCGCAGAGATGATCAAATACCACCAAAAGAAAGCTCTATTTGTGGGAACAAAATGACAAAAAAAATAGTTTGGGTACAGTGTAGAACGACCGCGCAATTGTCATTCAAAGTGCGACAGTGCTGAAAGCTGAAAATGGCTTGGGCAGGAAGGTGCGTAAGTGCCCGGTATGGAAGTGGTTAATAAAAAGGCTGCTATGGCCAGTTTTTACTCCAAAACGCAGGTGTCGTCTCTTTTACTGGGGGGTTTTAAAAGGTTGTGGTATGGGAAATATGGGAAGCAGGTAATAATGGGTGAGTAGGTTTATCCAGACTACAAGGGTCATGGTTGAAACCACCCTTTCCTCCCCTCCAACTGGCTGCAACCACCCTTTCCTCCCCTCAACCTGGCTGCAACCACCCTGTCCTCCCCTCCACCTGGCTGCAACCACCCTTTCCTCCCCTCCACCTGGCTGCAACCACCCTTTCCTTCCCTCCACCTGGCTGCAACCACCCTTACCTCCCCTCCAACTGGCTGCAACCACTCTGTCCTCCCCTCCAACTGGCTGCAACCACCCTGTCCTCCCCTCCACCTGGTTGCATCAACCCTGTCCTCCCCTTCACCTGGCTGCATCCACCCTGTCCTCCCCTCCACCTGGTTGCATCAACCCTGTCCTCCCCTCCACCTTGCTGCATCCACCCTGTCCTCCCCTCCACCTTGCTGCCACCACCCTTTTCTCCCCACCACCTGGCTACAACCACCCTGTCCTCCCTTCCACCTGGCTGCAACCACCCTGTCCTCCCTTCCATCTGGCTGCAACCACCCTGTCTTCCCCTCCATCTGGCTGCATCCACCCTGTGCTCCCTTCCACCTGGCTGCAACCACCCTTTCCTCCCCTCCACCTGGCTACAACCACCCTGTCCTCCCCTCCACCTGGCTGCAACCACCCTGTCCTCCCCTCCACCTGGCTGCAACCACCATGTGCTCCCCTCCACCTGGCTGCAACCACCCTATCCTCCCCTCCACCTGGCTGCATCCACCCTGTCCAGGGCCGATCCTAGGGTCGCATGCGCCTGGGTGCAGAAATATTTCTGGCGCCCCTACAAGGGCATGGTCACCTGACTAACTTCCCCCCTTTACAAATGTTTCTATGGCAACAACTCAAACACAGAGATGCTCCCCTAAGGAGTCATCTTTACCCTGGGAATCCCCCCACAAGCTCTTAACAATAAACAAAATACAGGAAGAGAAGCAGAGTACTCTAATTGGACCTGGAGGGGGGTCTCTCTAATGGACACAGAGAGGGCCTCTGTTAGAAAGTCTGTTTAAAAAGAGACCCCAGACATAGTATAGGAGATAGTCAGAGACTGCAGGAATGTTACAAGAGATTAATGCAGCCTCACCAGTGCCCATCAAATGCAGCCTACCAGTGCCCACCAAATGCAAAATTATCAGTGCCCACCAAATGCAGCCTACCAGTACCCATAAAATGCAGCATACCGGTGCCCACCAATTGCATCCTGCCAGTGCCCAAAAAATGGAGCCTACCGGTGCCCATCTAATGCAGCCTCATCAGTGCCCACCAAATGCAGCCTCAGTAGTGCCCATCAAATACAGCCTACCAGTACCCATAAAATGCAGCATACCGGTGCCCACCAATTGCAGCTTACCAGTGCCCATCAAATGCAGCCTACCAGTACCCATAAAATGCAGCCTTATTAATGCCCATCAAATGCAGCCTTATCAGTGCCCATCAAATGCAGCCTTATCAGTGCCCATCAAATGCAGCCTTACCAGTGCCCATCAAATGCAGCCTTACCAGTGCCCATCAAATGCAGCTTAGTTACCAGTTCCCACCATTTGCAGCTTACCAGTGCCCATCAAATACAACCTAACAGTGCCCATCAAATGTAGCTTATCAGTGGCCACCAAATGCAGCCTTATTAGTGCCCACCAAATGCAGCCTTATTAGTGCCCACCAAATGCAGCCTTATTAGTGCTCACCAAATGCAGCCTTATTAGTGCCCACCAAATACAGCCTCATCAGTGCCCATCAAATGTAGCCTACCAGTGCCCACCAAATGCAGCCTACCAGTGCCCACGAAATTCAGCTTATCAGTGCCCACCAATTGCAGCCTTATCAGTGTCCAAATACAACCTAACAATGCCCATCAAATGCAGCCCCATCAGTGCCCACCAATTGCAGCCTACCAGTGCCCATCAAATGCAGCCTACCAGTGCCCATCAAATGCAGCTTTATCAGTGCCTACCAAATGCAGCCTTATCAGTGCCTACCAAATGCAGCCTTATCAGTGCCTACCAAATGCAGCCTTATCAGTGCCTACCAAATGCAACCTTATCAGTGCCCACCAATTGCAGCTTACCAGTGCCCACCAATTGCAGTCTTATCAGTGCTCACCAATTGCAGCCTTATCAGTGCCTACCAAATGCAGCCTTATCAGTGCTCACCAATTTCAGCCTACCAGTGCCCCTGGATCACACAGTGGAGCAATATCCTGCTGTCATGGAGCTTGGATTTAAATCACCCGGGCAGCCACTGTGACAAAGTCCTGCCTCCTAGACCAGCTCGCGGCTCCTATGGTACAAGTCACACTGATTCAATTTCATGGCATTGGATCAGTGTTCCATCTATCACAGGAGCTGGTCTAGGAGGCGGGACTTTGTTACAGCACCTCTGGGCATTTTAGAGCAAAGCTCATGCGGTGTGTGTGTGACACATGGAGAGAAGGAGGGAAAAGAGCACTGGAGTGCAAGGATTTCTGACTACAAAGGAGAAGGTGCATTTTGATGCCCCCCAACCCATCCGCACCATACTCTTGTTACCCCCTGTCTAAAATCGAGCTGGTACCTCCTTCACAATGTGCCTATAATGTGATGGGGAGCAATGTGAAGGCTGTCACATGCCATTGAAAATAGAACTTACACTAAACGGCAGTGTGTAATGTGGGTGTGGGGTTATGTATTTCTTGCTTCCCCTCACTGGCCCCCCATAAGCAACTCCCAGGTCACCCCCCCCCCAGATACTCCCACTTTGATCACACCGACCCAGATTCCCCCCCTAATTATACCCCCATATACCCCCCACCCTGATAACACCTCCCTAGATCTGATTACAACCCCAGATACCCCCACTCTAATCATCGCCCCAGATAACCGACCCCTAACTGATCACACCTTCCCAGATACCACTACCCTGATTACACCCCTAGCTACCCTTCTACACACTGCAGAGCACTCCATCTCTACTAGAGAGAGAGGGGGTCTGACAGAGAGAGCAGGTGAGGCTGAGAAAGAGGGGGTTGACAGAGAGGGGGCTGAAAAAGAGAGAGGGCTGAGAGAGAGGGTAGTGGACAGAGAGGGGGCTGAGAGGGATGTGGGGCTGAGAGAGATGTGGGGCTGAGAGAAGGTATTGGACAGAGAGGGGGATGAGAGAGAGAAAGTGGGGCTGAGAGAGGTGGGGCTGAGAGAGGTGGGGCTGAAAGAAAGGGGGGATGAGAGAGAGGCTAATGGACAGAAAGGGGGGCTGAGTGAGAGAGGTAGGGCTGAGAGACAGATGTAGGGCTGAGAGAGAGGGGCTCAGAAAGAGGGTGGTGGACATAGAGGGGCTGAGAAAGAGAGGTGAAGTTAAGAGAAAGGGAGGGGCTGAGAGAGAGAGAGGGTGGTGGACAGAGAGGGCGGCTGAGAGAGGGGGGACTGACAGAGAGACCACTAGCCCTGTCCCCATCCCAGTCTGTATCTGTAGCAAGGTCTGGGTCAGTGTATGATGCCCAGTACCTTCTTGATCCGGGAGGTGCTCTGCTGCTTCTTCCAGCAGCTCCCTGGCAACTTGCGCCTCCCGCTCGATCTTGTCTTCCTGGACTCACTGCTGATGCAGAAAGGACGTTGAAGGAGACGGAGTCCAGGCTTTGAGTCTCCGGGGGATGTGGACACTGCAGTGGGCGTGCCGGAGGGCGGGTCAGTCGGGGGCAATGAGAAGATCATAGCGCCCTCGCTGACATGTGCTCTAGCTGACCGGCGCCCAGCCCTGATTACAACCAGGGGAAGCTGCTGCGGGTCGTGCGGCAAAATGCATACTCGATGGTAGCACACTCGGGACCAACGGTGCTCGGGCACTTTGGCACCCCCTCCCCTGTGGCGCCTGGGTGCAGTGCATACCGTGCACCCCATCCAGGATTGGCCCTGACCCTGTCCTCCCCTCCACCTGGCTGCTCCCAACTTGTAATAATAGAAATAATGCGCTTCAATCTTCCGGACACCACATTAACCATGATGATTGAAGCGCCAACACCAGCCATTGCCCCTACAAATTGCCCGCAGAAATTTTGGCAGTGCCCCTCCTGAGATTAGACTCTGGATCCACCCCTGGTTCCCACTGTGTATAATCACAGTGGAAGCAGTTTGCCAGCAGGGCGCGCGCCCCAGTCCCTGAAATGTTGGCTCATGTACTAGGTGCATGACCTGGTGCAAAGTGGTCACCCTGCCACAGTATATATGCGGTGGGAGGTTGCTAGCTGGTTTCATTTTGAAAATAAATCCTGAAAGCTGATCGGTTTTGATAAACTGTATTGCTGCACCAGATTTTGCACGCTTCCGTTTAAGTAAATCTTCTCCTATGTATGCAGTCGTAACAATTATGCAGACAACAGAAAGGCAATTGTGAAATTGTACAGACAAGAAATGGACAATCATGTCAAAATGCAGTCAACAGATGACCAAACATGATATTACATGTGCATAACAAATAATGTGTTTAGTTTCATCTTGTTTTGATTCGTTAATCTAGTATTTTATGCGCCGTCCGTAAACTTTCCCAGCGTGCATTGCTCCAAATGACGTCGCAAGGACGTCATTGGTTTTGACGTGAGCAAGCGACGTACAATTTCAAAACCCGGCGCGGGAACGACGGCCATACTTAACATAGGATACCCCTCACATAGCAGGGGTAACTATACGCCGGAAAAAGCTGAACGCAGACGAGGTAAAAAAAATGCGCCGGGCGGTCTTTCGTTTCTGAATCGGCGTAAATCCTCATTTGCATATTCATCGCGTAAAAAAAACGAAACGCCACCTAGCGGCCAGCCTGGAATTGCAGCCTAAGATCCGACGGTATAAGTCACTTACACCTGTCGGATCTTAGGGATATCTATGCGGGAACCTGATTCTATGAATCAGGCACATACAGTGAGGAAAATAAGTATTTGAAGACCCTGCTATTTTGCAAGTTCTCCCACTTGGAAATCATGGAGGGGTCTGAAATTGTCATCGTAGGTGCATGTCCACTGTGAGAGACATAATCAAAAAAAAATTCCAGAAATCACAATTTATGATTTTTTAACTATTTATTTGTATGATACAGCTGCAAATAAGTATTTGAACACCTGTCTATCAGCTAGAATTCTGACCCTCAAAGACCTGTTAGTCTGCCTTTAAAATGTCCACCTCCACTCCATTTATTATCCTAAATTAGATGCACCTGTTTGAGGTCATTAGCTGCATGAAGACACCTGTCCACCCCATACAATCAGTAAGAATCCAACTACTAACATGGCCAAGACCAAAGAGCTGTCCAAAGACACTAGAGACAAAATTGTACACCTCCACAAGGCTGGAAAGGGCTACGGGGAAATTGCCAAGCAGCTTGGTGAAAAAAGGTCCACTGTTGGAGCAATCATTAGAAAATGGAAGAAGCTAAACATGACTGTCAATCTCCCTCGGACTGGGGCTCCATGCAAAATCTCACCTCGTGGGGTCTCAATGATCCTAAGAAAGGTGAGAAATCAGCCCAGGACTACACGGGAGGAGCTGGTCAATGACCTGAAAAGAGCTGGGACCACCGTTTCCAAGGTTACTGTTGGTAATACACTAAGACGTCATGGTTTGAAATCATGCATGGCACGGAAGGTTCCCCTGCTTAAACCAGCACATGTCAAGGCCCGTCTTAAGTTTGCCAATGACCATTTGGATGATCCAGAGGAGTCATGGGAGAAAGTCATGTGGTCAGATGAGACCAAAATAGAACTTTTTGGTCATAATTCCACTAACCGTGTTTGGAGGAAGAAGAATGATGAGTACCATCCCAAGAACACCATCCCTACTGTGAAGCATGGGGGTGGTAGCATCATGCTTTGGGGGTGTTTTTCTGCACATGGGACAGGGCGACTGCACTGTATTAAGGAGAGGATGCCATGTATTGCGAGATTTTGGGCAACAACCTCCTTCCCTCTAGCTCTAGCTTTGAAGATGGGTCGAGGCTGGGTCTTCCAACATGACAATGACCCGAAGCACACAGCCAGGATAACCAAGGAGTGGCTCTGTAAGAAGCATATCAAGGTTCTGGCGTGGCCTAGCCAGTCTCCATACCTAAACCCAATAGAGAATCTTTGGAGGGAGCTCAAACTCCGTGTTTCTCAGCGACAGCCCAGAAACCTGACTGATCTAGAGAAGATCTGTGTGGAGGAGTGGGCCAAAATGCCTCCTCCAGTGTGTGCAAACCTGGTGAAAAACTATAAGAAACGTTTGACCTCTGTAATTGCAAACAAAGGCTACTGTACCAAATATTAACATTGATTTTCTCAGGTGTTCAAATACTTATTTGCAGCTGTATCATACAAATAAATAGTTAAAAAAATCATACATTGTGATTTCTGGATTTTTTTTTTGATTATGTCTCTCACAGTGGACATGCACCTACAATTTCAGACCCCTCCATGATTTCCAAGTGGGAGAACTTGCAAAATAGCAGGGTGTTCAAATACTTATTTTCATCACTGTAGATACGACCGACGGAACTCAGAGATACGACGGCGTATCAGGAGATACGCCGTCGTATCTCTTTCTGAATCTGGCCCTCGGGGTCAGATTCAGATAGCATTTACGCCGGCGTATCTCGAGATGCGCGGCGTAAGTGTAAATTTGCGCCGTACCCACAGAATCAGATACACCTCAAAATAGGCTTCCTCCTACCGGCATATATTTACTCTGGACGGATCTGGCACTCCCATGGATTTTGTATTCAAATATGCAAATGAGGGAGATACGCCGATTCAGAAACATACGTTTGGCCGGCGCAAGGCTACGCGCGGTGCTTGTAACTGGAAAGTCTGGTGGAAAGTTACCCCTCATAAAGCAGGGGTAACTTTGCACCAGAGTTGCACAGGTCAGCTAGAGAGCAGCTACAGCAGCACCGTTACAGACGACCTGAGCAACAACACTTGCAGGACAACACATCTGTATGCCAACATGCCAGGGGCAGCTGTGGTCATAGCACTACTGCGTCGACGGGCACGTAGGATGGCACGGGAGAGGATATACCGCACGCGCATTTACGTCTTTGGCATGGGTGATTTGGAGGTGTATCGCATCTTCAGATTTAGCCCTGAAGCCATCCTGGAATTAGCCAGAACCCTGCAGGATGACATCACCAGCAAGACACACCGCATACATGCAGTGCAGCCACTGGTCAAGGTCCTGGCAACACTTGCCAGTGGATCTTTTCAAAGAACAAGTGGAGTCGTGGCTGGTTTGTCACAATCCACCATGAGCAGATGTGTGCACCAGGTTGTCCCCGCAATCCTCAGACCACTTCATCAAACCCACCCAGGAGCATCTGCGGCAGAAGGCAATGGCAGATTTCTACAGAATTGCAAGATTCCCACGCACTGTGGGGGCCCTTGATTGCACCCATGTGGCACTACGGCCCCCCCCCCCCCCGTGACACAGAGCACATATACTGCAATCGGAAGCATTGGCATTCCATCAACGTACAGGTGATAGTCGATGCCCAATGCCTCATATGGCACGTCCGTGCCAAACACCCAGGGGCCAGCCATGACAGCTTCATATACCGTCAAAGCAACATCCCAACAGAATTTGAACAGAACGTGTATGGGGACAGCTGGCTCCTCCCAACCAATCACAAAGAGGCTCCAGAGAACCAATTGGCCAGGGAGTCTTAGGATCCACTCCCTGTTTGGCCTGCTCTTCTGCCTCCTAAGGTAAGAAGGCCTCTGTCCGTCCATCTCCCACAGGGGTGGGTGGGGTGTGATCGGCTTCTTCATGTCCATCTCCCACGTGGGGGGGTTGCCAAAAGCCCCCCGCACCAGCCGCCACTGGAGACAACATGCAATAGAAAAGAATAGCATCATGGTTAAATAGGGAGTGCAGCATACCACAGGCACTGGTAGTATCAAGGCAGCACCCAAAGCGCTTAGAGTTTAGGTAACATATAAAAGTACAGGAGATTGAGGAGGGTATACAATGCAAAATGTGAAATGTTATGCGGTGGAAACCATGAATGCCAACATGTACTGTGAAATACAATACTTTGGAGACTGGGCCGCAGGGCAGTATTCCAACATGATAATGACCCAAAACACACCTCCAAGATGACCACTGCCTTGCCAAAGAAGCTGAGGGTAAAGGTGATGGACTGGCCAAGCATGTCTCCAGACCTAAACCCTATTAAGTATCTGTGTGGCATCCTCAAATGGAAGGTGGAGGAGCGAAAAGTCAAAAACATCTAGCAGCTCCATAATGTCGTCATGGAGAAGTGGAAGAGGACTCCAGTGGAAACCTGTGAAGCTCTGGTGAACTCCATGCCCAAGAGGGTTAAGGCAGTGCTGGAAAATAATGGTGGTCACACAAAATATTGACACTTTGGGCCCAATTTGAACATTTTCACTTATGGGTGTACTCACTTTTGTTGCCAGCGGTTAAGACATTAATGGGTCTGGTGTGTTGAGTTATTTTGAGGGGACAGTAAATTTACATTGTTCAAGCTGTACACTCACTACTTTACATTGTAGCAAAGTGTAATTTCTTCAGTGGTGTCACTTGAAAAGATATAATAAACTATTTATAAAAATGTGAGGGGTGTACTCCCTTTTGTGAGATACTGTAGGATAGGAAATTAAGTTGTTCCTCAAGTCATTTACTGTAAATAGTGCAGAGCATATAAGCACAACCTGTACTACATATATTGAGTGTGCCCTATGTACATATATGGAAATTGATACATATGTTGACTTAAGTCACTTTAGACATTCATTGGCCCTACAAAAAGTAGAAGATAGTAATTAAATACCACATTGTTTCATTTTTCTCCCCATTGTCACCAAATGTTGTCCTCAGAGGTTATGAATATTGTCTCATACTTAGTTTCACTCTTACTAAAATGGGTGTGTGACGTTATCACACAACACTAATGTACAGACTTCCTGTAAGACTTGGCCAGAAATTTACAAGAAATAATATATTTAGAGACAAAAAATTATAACAGAAATAAAAAGTTTCAAATATATCTAAACCCCACAGCAAAAGTTTAAAGTAGAAGTTCCCCCAACCCATGTTCTAAAGCCAGCTCAGGCTGACCAGCACCTCATGACTGATCTTTCTTACACAGGTTAGTCAGAATAGGTGTTACATAGTTACATAGTAGGTGAGGTTGAGAAAAGACACAAGTCCATCAAGTCCAACCTATGGGGCAGATTCACAGAGCAAGTACGCCGGCGTATCTACTGTTACGCCGGCGTACTTTCAAATTTCCTGCGTCGTATCTTTAGTTTGAATCCTCAAACCAAGATACGATGGCATTTGGGTAAGATCCGACAGGCGTACGGCTTCGTACACCTTCGGATCTTAGATGCAATACTTTGGCGCCCGCTGGGTGGAGTTTGCATCGTTTTCAGCGTCGGGTATGCAAATGAGCTTTTTCCGACGATCCACGAACGTACGCGCTGTCGTCGCATTCTCTTACGTCGTCTCTAGTCGGCTTTTTCCGGCGTATAGTTAAAGCTGCTATTTTGTGGCGTATAGATAGACTTGCCATGTTAAAGTATTGCCGTCGTTCCCGCGTCGAAATTTGAAATTTTTCTTTTTTTGCGTAAGTCGTAAGTCGTCCGTGAATAGGGATGGACGTAAGTCACGTTGAAGTTCAAAAAATGACGTTGTTGCGACGTCATTTCGCGCAAAGCACGGCGGGAAATTTAGATACGGAGCATGCACAGTTCAATCGGCGCGGGGACGCACTTCATTTAAATGAATCACGCCCCCTACCCGCCGATTTGAATTATGCGCCGAGAGATACACTACGCCGCCGTAACTTACGGCGTGAAATCTTCCTGGATTCGACTTAGAGTCATCTCTGATACGCTGCGCCTGGGCATTTCTATGTGAATCTGCCCCTATGTGTGCGATTTTATGTCAGTATTACATTGTATAACCCTGTATGTTGAGGTGCTTTTCTAATATTTTTTTGAAACTATCGATGCTCCCTGCTGAAACCACTGCCTGTGAAAGGGAACTCCACATCCTTGCTGCTCTTATGCCGCGTACACACGATCGGAATTTCCATCAAAAAATGTTCGATGGGAGCTTGTTGTCGGAAATTCCGACCGTGTGTATGCTCCATCGGACATTTGCTGTCGGAATTTTCGACAACAAAAATTTGAGAGCTGGCTCTCAAATTTTCCGACAACTCTTGTTGTCGGAAATTCTGATCGTGTGTACACAATTCCGACGCACAAAATTCCACGCATGCTCGGAATCAAGCAGAAGAGCAGCACTGGCTATTGAACTTCAATTTTCTCGGCTCGTCATACGTGTTGTACGTCACTGCGTTCTTGACGTTCAGAATTTCTGACAACATTTGTGTGACCGTGTATGCAAGACAAGTTTGAGCCAACATCCGTTGGAAAAAAAATCCACGGTTTTGTTGTCGGAATGTTTGATCGTGCATTTGTTTTAATTTTCAGTACAGAAAGATCCCTGTTAAAATATTATCAGCATTCTCAGCTGTATTCTGTGAACTACAAAATACCTCCCCCAAGATGTCCAGCAAAAGTGGTTAACCTAACACTGACAGAGCTTACAATGGTCAGCTTTTATTCATTATTTTAAAGTCTTTATTCTAAAAGGGAAAAACTGTTGTAACTGCTTCACCACTTCAAGACTGGACACTTTCACCCCCTTCCTGAACAGGCCAGTTATCAGCTTTCAGTGCTCTCACACTTTGAATGACACTTACTCAGTCATGCAACACTGTACCCAATTTTTATACATTTTTTTGAGGCAGATAGAGCTTCCTTTGGTGGAATGTAATCACCACAGTTTTTGAGAAAAAAAAAACATTTCTTAGTTGCTGTTATAAAATTTAACAAATTTAAAGCATCTTTCTTCATAAATTTAGGCCGAAATTTATTTTGCTACACTTCTTTGGTAAAAATAACCCAAACACAGTGGCCTGGATTCACAAAGCACTTACGCCGACGTATCTCGAGATACGCCACATAAGTGTAACTATGCGCCGTCGTATCTGTGCGCCGTGCCCACAATTTGATATACGCCTAAAAATAGGCTTCCTACGACCGACGTAACTTGCCTACACCATCGTATCGTGGGCGCATATTTACGCTGGGCGCATTTGCCGCTCCCATTGATTTTCTATGCACATATGCAAATAAGGGATATACGCCGATTCACGAATGTACTTGCGCCCGGCGCATAATATACGCGGTTTGCGTACGTCCGGCGTAAAGTTATTCCCCATATAGGAGGTGCAACTCATGCAAAGGTATGGACCAGGGAACAGAGCCTTGGTATTTTACGTTGTTTACGTAGTACGTGAATATGGCTAGGCGTAGGTTACGTTCACGTCGTAGGCAGTGATTCGACGTATCTTAGGCAGATGTTTCGACGTGATTCTGAGCATGCACACTGGGATGCGGCCACGGGACGGCGCATGCGCCGTTCGTTTTAAGTACTTCTATGACACTTGGCCCATCATTTGCATGGGGTCACACCTCATTAGCATGACTCACGCCCACTTCCACCTACGACGGCTTACGCCGAGGGAACCCAGCGCAGTTTGGGAGGCAAGTGCTTTGAGATTTCGGTGCTTGCCTCTCTGCGCGACGTTGGCGTAGCGTATATTAGATACGCTACACCAGCATAAATATGCGCCAATGTATGTGAATCCAGGCCAGTGTATATTATTTAGTCTGTGTAAAAGGTACTGAGTCTACAAACTATATACATTTGAACACTGATCAGTCCTGATGTATTGACTGACTATCTCATTTATTGAGGCCCTAAAATGCTATGACAGTAAAAATACTTCCCAAATTACCACTTTTTGGAAAGTATACAGTCCAGTGTATTTAGTAACAGGCATGGTGAGTTTTTTGAAGTTTGGCACATTTATTTGGAAAATTAAGAAATTCATTTTTTTTTTAACCTGGTTGTAATTTTAATAAGTTATTTCTCACGCAGAGCATGGACATAATAACACTACAACACATTCTGTTGCGTATGGTGATACCACATGTGTGAGACTTTTTCACAGCCTAGATACATAGAGGGGTCCAAATCCAAGAAGTACCTTTGGGCTTTTAAGTAACATAAATTGTACATCAGGGGCCAAATTCTCAAAAGAGATACGCAGGCGGAACTGCTGTTCAGCCTGCCTATCTCTGTGCCTAACTTTGGAAACGATCCTCAAAAGGCTTTTTCCAAAGTTAGGCAGAAGATCTGACATGTGTAAGACACTTACACGGTCAGATCTTAGGATGCAGTACCGCATCCGCCGCTGGGGGCATTTCTCTTTGAACTGCCGCTTTGAGTATGCAAATGAGGACTTAAGCAGATCCACAAAGCATTTCAGCATTGTGATTTCTGCGTAAGTTCCGATTTGCTTGCGCAAAACTAGGGCTGGTTTTACAATGTGGAAAGTTAGTCACACCATGTAAAAGCCCATTCAAGCGACGGCATTTGGTATGCATTCCCGAGGGAGAACTCCACGGCAATTTGTAAAATCAAAACCGGCATGGGTTCCCCCCCCAGGAGCATACCAGGCCCTTAGGTCTGGTATGGGTTGTAAGGAGACCCCCCCTACGCCGAAAAATCGACGTAGGGAGTCCCCCTACAATCCATACCAGACCCGTATCCAAAGCACGCTATCCGGCCGGTCAGGAAAGGAGTGGGGACGAGCGAGCGCCCCCCCCCTCCTGAGCCGTGCCAGGCCGCATGCCCTCAACATGGGGGGGTTGGGTGCTCTGGGGCAGGGGGGCGCACTGCGGGCCCCCCCACCCCAGAGCACCCTGTCCCCATGTTGATGAGGACAGGACCTCTTCCCGACAACCCTTGCCGTTGGTTGTCGGGGTCTGCGGGCGGGGGCTTATCGGAATCTGGGAGTCCCCTCAAATAAGGGGGCCCCCAGATACCGGCCCCCCACCCTAAGTGAATGGATATGGGGTACATCGTACCCCTACCCATTCACCTGGAGGCAAAGTGATAGTTATTAAACACACAACACAAGGGTTTTTAAAATCATTTATTAGTCTGCTCCGGAGGCCCCCCCTGTCTTCTTTAGCTCTAATACCAGGGAGGGCTTCTTCTTCCGCTCTCCGGGGGTCTTCTCCGCTCTCCGGGGGGGGCTTCTTCTTCCACTCTCCGGGGGGGTCTTCTCCGCTCTCCGGGGGTCTTCTTCTATCTTCGCCGCTCTCCGCTGTTGACTCGGCGCACCCCGGTTCTTCTGCAGCTGTCCGGTGCCTTCTCCTTCAGCGCTGGCTGCCTGCTATCTTCGTGTGTTAGCTCAATTACTTGCAGGCAGCCAGCGCGGTCTTCTGTGATGTCATGTTCTTCTCTTCTGTTCTTCTCCCCTCTTCCGATGTTGACTCGACGCCTCTTCTCACTGCAATGATGGAAGCGCGCCTTGCATCCCATTTATATAGGCATCACCGTCCCATCATGCTCCGGTAGGTACCCACGTGGTGGGTGCACGTGGGTAGGCACCCACCACGTGGGTACCTACCGGAGCATGATGGAGTAGGCAGTCTTGCCTACACGCCATCAGTTAAAAATCCGTTCATGTCAGAACGCGGTGACGTACACCACTTACGACGGCACAATCCAATGGCGCCACCCTTTTGGCTGCTTTTGCTGATTTTGTGTTACCGCGTGTTAGTAAAAGTTTGGTGAGAGCCGATTCACGCTTTTCAGTCTCTGTGCTTTTCAGATCGTTTTCTGGTGTACAGTTGGTGCTTGTGGGTACGTATCTGTCTTTCAGTGCGTGCAGTCAGGTCGTATATGTTTTGGAGTGCTTTCCTGTCCGCTCGTTTTCTGGTTTTCAGGTCGTTCTTTATAGGCCTTGCTGTTCCTCGGTGCGTTCTGTTCAAAGTTCGTTCTGACCAGCCGACCGGTTTGAAGCCATGTTGGAAGTACGTTCTCATTGTCGAGTTCGTGCAGCGTATGGGCTTGCTTCTGCAGTTCATACTGTAACCCGACCTGAGGCCGTGAACAGGGCGAGGAGGAGTTCATGGGCCAAGAATTGGTTGCTCCAGCAGGACCAATTCTCTCATATGCCTCTGCTGTGGGAAATCCAGGAGAATAACCCTGATGACTTCAGGAATTTTTCTCCGTATGATGGACCGCATTTTTCACCATCTGTTGGATTTGTTGTCCCCCTATATCACAAGGCAGGACACTGTGATGTGCCAAGCCATCACTGCCGAGCAGAGGCTCATTGCCACGTTGAGAGACTGGGAGAAGCTCAAGTTCTCGACAGGCATCTCCCCCCAGGCTCTTGGGATCATCATCCCCGAGACGTGTTCTGCCATCATCCAAGTAATGCAGAAGTACTATATTAAGGTAAGTTTTCTCCTTTAACATCACATTCTAATGCCGCGTACACAAGGTCGTTTTTTGTCTTGTAAAAAAACTTTGTTTTTTCTCATGAAAAAAAACACGTTTTTCAAACTTCATTTTAAAAAACAACGTTGCCTACACACCATCGTTTTTTCAAAATGCTCTAGCAAAACGCAGTTACGTACAACACGTACGATGGCACTCTGCTCCATTCAAGCTCGCGTCATAACTTGCTTCTGAGCATGCGCGGGTTTAAAAACGTTGTTTTAAACGTCGTTTTAGCACACACGATCATTTTTTATGACACAAAAAATTACGTTTTGAAAAACGACATAAAAAATTGAAGCATGTTCGAATTTTTTTTTTGTCGTCTTTCAGAAGACATAAAACGATGTTTTGCCCACACACGGTCATTTTAAATGACGTTTTTAAAAATGTCTTTTTTCTTCATCACAAAAAACGACCGTGTGCACGCGGCATAAGTCTTTAATGTATGCTAATGTATTGTATTTCTTTCAAGCTTCCCTAATTACCATGATTGTAATATGCTGTGAATGTCCCCTTTGTCCCCATGCATGCTGTAAGCTTTTAATGCATCCTTTTTTGGCCTACATGCATAGTTCCTTTCACTAACCTCTCCAGCATGCTATCCTTGGCCCAAAAAATAAAAATTTATTTTGTCTGCTTTGTCTGCATTGTAGTTCTGCCCCCCCCCCCCCCCACACACACACACTAAAATGTGTCCCAATGTATTGTTTCTCATTCAAATTAGGCAGAGTGCTAGAGTCTTTTTTTTTTGGAGGGCCCAAACTCAGCTAGAATTACCCCCCCCCCCCCATAAAATGTGTCCCAATGTATTGTTTCTCATTCAATTAAGGCAGAGTGCTAGAGTCTTTTTTTTGGAGGGCCCAAACTCAGCTAGAATCCCCCCCCCCTAAAATGTGTCCCAATGTATTGTTTCTCATTCAATTTAGGCAGAGTGCTATAGTCTTTTTTTGGAGGGCCCAAACTCAGCTAGAATCCCCCCCCCCCCCCCTAAAATGTGTCCCAATGTATTGTTTCTCATTCAATTTAGGCAGAGTGCTAGAGTCTTTTTTTTGGAGGGCCCAAACTCAGCTAGAATTCCCCCTCTCTTAAATGTTTTCAATGGGCCATCAGAGGGGTGAGAAATCTGATAAGTGGGCCTTTTATAGTTTTGGCTTTAAATTCTCATTCAAATAAATGTTATACTGATGTTGGACAAGGATGTCTTTTTGTAATCTGATTGCAATGTTTATGTGCAAAAGTACAATTTTTTTTTGTTTGACTCCACAGTTTCCTTCAACGCCACAGGAATGGCAGACTGTGGCATCCCATTTTGCCCAGCGGTGGGACTTTCCTAACTGCGGAGGGGCAATTGATGGGAAACACGTCCGCATAGTGCCCCCACCCCGTTCGGGGTCATACTTTTATAACTATAAAGGTTTTAATAGTATTGTGTTAATGGCGGTGGTGTCGGCACAGTACGAGTTCATGTATGTGGACGTGGGGAAGAATGGCCGGATGTCCGATGGTGGAGTATTCGCACAGACGGAGTTTGCCCGACGTCCCCAGACTGGTGGCCTGGCACTGCCACCGGATGAGGAAAACGTAGAGGGACTTCCGTTAGTCTTTGTTGCGGATGAAGCTTTCGGGCTGGGACCACACCTGATGCGGCCGTTCCCCCAGAGGACCCTCACCCCGGAGAGGAGGGTTTTTAATTACCGGCTGGCCAGAGCCCGGAGGGTTGTAGAGAATGCCTTTTGTGATAATGGCCAGCCGGTTCCGCCTGTTCCTGACAGCCATCCACATGGCGGAATATAAACTCAACAACATTGTTTTCTGCTGCTGCATACTGCACAATTTTCTGCGCAGACATTCTGCTTCTTATTTAACCAATCTTGGGCCTGCCCATGTGGAAGAAAAATATATTTTAAATATATTTTAAAAAAACATTCGTAATATATTTTTCTCAAATATATTGACATATATTTAAAATACTACAATTTTGGCCATATTCAATATATTTCAAAAATATATTTCATATTATTATGGGAAATATATTTTGGAATGCATTGTGAAATATGTTGCAAATATATTCATACATATACACTATGTTAAATGTACTTCTGAATGCATTTAGCAATATATTTATGCAACCATAAATATATTGCATTGTGCGTGTTGTAATGCATTGTGAATATATTCAGAAATATATTGCTAAATGCATTCAGAAGTACATTTCACATATTATTCTGAATACATTCACAATGCATTCCAAAATGCACTTTGCAATATATTTATGGCTACAAAAATATATTGCTAAATGCATTCAGAAGTACATTTAACATGTATTTATGAATATATTCGCATTTCAAAATATATTTCAAATTATATTCAATATTATATTCACAAATATATTAAAATATATTTTTGAAATATATTAAATATGGCCAAAATTGTAGTATTTCAAATATATGTCAATATATTTGGGAAAAATATATTAAGAATGTTTTTTTTAAATATATTTTAAATATAAATGTAAATGTATTCTGAATGCAAAATTAAAAAAAAATACATTCCTATTACATTCTGAAATGCTGTGCATTTATATATTGTATTTTATATATTTTAGGCCTATAAAACCAGCAAACATTTGAAAAAAAAAAAAAAAAACACAGTACAATACACACAACTTTATCATCATGTAAATATACAAAAACTACAACACAGGGAATAGAAAGTGGTAAATGACATTAATGACATAAATGTTTATTTGTGGTATTCTGATGAGGTTCCTGATGTTTCCCTTCAGATGATATTTCAACGCCGCAATTGTTCTCGTAACAGCGTCACTGATCACACCTTTTGAAGTCCCAGGAAACTTTGCCAAAGTAGCAGCTTTAAAAAGTAAATGGAAAATATTAGACTTATTAGATTTTCCCTGTGAATCAAAAGCCATATAAGACCCTTTTCACACTGCAGCGCTGCTAAAGCTCCGTCCGTTTTTGCAGTGTTTTTGTAGCACTTTTTAGGCGGTTTTTTTTAAAGGGAAAAAGTCCAGTTTTTAATGCGCTTTTAAGGTGATTTGGAAGCGCTGCCCATTAATTTCAATAGGCAGGTGCGTTTTAGGAGCGCTATTTATAGGGCTCCCAACCCGCCCCAGATGCTGCTTGCAGGACTTTTTCTAATATTCGGCAAGCGCATTGCCCCAGTGTGAAAGTACTCATTGCACTGAAAGGGATGCAGTTTTATGAGCTTTTTAGAGGCTATTTCTAGCGCTAAAACGCCTGAAAACTGCCTCAGTGTGAAAGGGGTCTAACAGATGCAGCTGAGAAAATAAAACTAACAAAATTAAGCATGTATAAAAACATCAAAATAGAATACATATCTTCCTAAACTGAGGAAAAAAATTGTTTTTTTATTTTTTTTTATTTAAATTTCGTTTTTTATTTAGCAAAAAGTAAAAAATATTGTGTTTTTTTTTCAAAATTCGTTCTTCTTTTGTTTATAGCACAAAAAATAAAAACCGCAGAGGTGATCAAATACCACCAAAAGAAAGCTCTAAAGGCCTAAAACTTTGGACTGAAGGACAACAGTCCGATGGGCCATACACACGGTCGGTTTGGACTGATGAAACTGAACTTCAGGCCATTTTCATCAGTTTGGACTGATCGTGTGTACAAGGCCTGAAACCAGTACATGTAGGCACACTTTTCCCCCCCCCCCCCCCCATCACCCCCTGATCACCTCCCCGATCACCCCCTGCACCCCAGTCACAGTGTCACCAATTGCAGCGTTAATTTTTTTACTGATCACTGCATTTGGTGTCAATTGTGACTGTAAAAAGTGTTAGGGCAGTTAGTGGTAGTAACCTTTAGTTCTAGGGTACCCCTAACCCCCCCTAATAAAGGTTTCCGGTTTAACCCCTTGATTGCCCCATTAACCCTTTCACCCCTTTTTGCCAGTGTCACTAAGCAATCTTTTTCTGATTATTAGTGTCGCGGGTGACGCTAGTTAGCCTGTTAGTTATTTAGGTTTTTCATAGCGTCAGGTACCTCCATATACTACCTAATAAAGGTTTTAACCCCCTGATTGCCCCTGGTTAACCCTTTTAACCCCTGTCACCAGTGATCACCGTATAGGTGTCACTGGTAATGCTAGTTAGCCAGTTAGCTATTTAGGTTCACCGCCAGGTTTTTATAGCGTCATGTACCCCCATATAATACCTAATAAAGGTTTTAACCCCCTGATTGCCCCTAGTTAACCCTTTCACCCCCTGTCACCAATGATCACTGTATAAATGTTATATGTGACGCTGGTTAGTTAGGGTCTGTGTCGCCCCAGGCAGCATCAGATTGGTGCCAGTAGCGCTAACACCCATGCACGCAGCATACACCTCCCTTAGTGATATAGTATCTGAACGGATCAATATCTGATCTGATCAGATCTATACTAGCGTCCCCAGCAGTTTAAGGTTCCCAAAAATGCAGTGTTAGAGGGATCAGCCCAGATACATGCTAACACCTGCGTTTTGCCCCTCAGCTCCCAGCCCACCCAAGTGCAGTATCAATCGATCACTGTCACTTACAAAACTCTAAACACATAACTGCAGCGTTCGCAAGGGTCAGGCCTGATCCCTGCGATCGATAACATTTTTTTTGGTAGCGTTTGATACAGTTGCTGACAGGGCTCTCGTATGTAGCAGAGAAGTAATAGTGCTGCTCATCCTTCTGGTAAACTGGCAAGCACCAGCGGCCTAGTACACCCTGGTCGTACATCCAGCACTGCAGTATCACATGGTGATGTGGCGTGTCCCATAAGTGCAGTTCAAGCTGGCGAGGTGGCAAGTACAAGTAGTGTCCTGCTGCCACCAAGAAGACAAAGACAGGCCTGTCGTGCCCATAGTGTCCTTCCTGCAGAATTTGCCAATCCTAATTGGGAGCCCACCACTTCTGCAGTACTTGTACTACCCCCATTCACTGGCCAACCTGGAATTCAGGTGAAAACAGTTGATTTTAAGGCACTTGATTTTTATTCGCTGTTTTTCACAAAAGATCTCTATAGATCTATTGTGGACCAAAGTAATTTGTATGCTGGTCAATTCATCGCCACTAATCCCCAGTCCTCCCTTGCCAGAGAATGAAAATCAATTACGGTTTTTGAATTTAAGACCTTTCATGGGCCAATCCCTCGACATGGGCATAGTTAAAATGATTACGTTGCGGTCATATTGGTCCATTGACTCAATTTACCATATGCCCCTGTTCGCTGCCTCCATGACCAGGGCACGATACGAGCAGATCTTGCAGTTCATGCACTTCAATGACAATGAACTCTGTCGTTCTCGTGGAGACCCTGGAATACGATCAACTCTACAAAATTTGGCCCCTCGTAAACCACTTCAACAAACGTTTTGCAGCCTTGTTTACTCCTGATCAAGTTGTCTGCATTGATGAGTGCCTGATTAAAATTTCTGGCTGCTTGTCTTTCAAACAGTATCTTCCCAGCAAGCGTGCCAGATATGGGGTCAAGATGTATAAGCTCTGTGACAGGGCAACAGGCTATACATACTGTGCTGTCACGCAGCTTTTACTGTCTAGCAGTTATTACATGTTATTATTGTTTTTGGTATGCTCCTTACCCCCCTGCTGTTCTGGCTAGTTTGGTTGCTCCCACCCACCATTTCCTGCTCTAAACCCATTTTGCTTTAGTTGCTTGAAAAGTCTGCAGAGTGTGGGAGCTGTGTAACTTCATTGGAAATTTACCTATGGAAAAACCTCTATGTTTATATCCTTGTTATCTTGAAGCATAAAGAAGCATTGGAAAACACCTCTGGAGTATTTATTCATTGAGTAAGCTGTCTGTTAAAGTCATAATTCAACCTGCTGCATACATCCTGTGACGGTATCGGTATGATATCCCCGTCAACGTTCCCTTCTTCCCATAACGAAAATCACCCCAATCTTCCACGAGGAGGGATATCCCTGGAATCGCCCAGAAAGCCACACATGAGACCAGCTTACTGCTTGAACAACACAGCCTTTAATGGTTTTTCTTCTCAGCTTTTTATACAGTCCAAGACATTGAAGCAACAATGAAATCTCCACCCAACCCAATCACACACTAAGGCTAATTACTAAAACATTCCAGACAGGTCGGCACCGACCGACAATTATCATGTCTAATCACTGCACATTCCTTACACAACAAACCACCTTCACACACTTGAGTTTCCTAAGCAGACGTTTCGTCTGCTTCCAGTTTGACACCTATTAACACCTCTGAGAATCACTAGGTTGTAGACAGGGTTATCACACAATTAAAGGCCTTTCAAAAGCTAGCCTTATTTAACATATGAACAGTCCTTACAGAGAGAGATGAATCACACATAAAACACCTGTTACCTGTAACCAACAGCATTAAGTTAGCAGGGAGAGCATTAGACTGAAGCATATAGGCAATTGCATCACACATCCTTACAGACTGGGTCTACAAGAAGCTTGTCACAGGTACAACCGATGCTGATACAGAACAGTAAATTTCCAGAAGAATCCATCACACAGCTATCTCTGCAGCTTCAGAAACGTGAGTAACCACGTGTGTGTGTGTGAAGAACAAACATCCTAACACAGGATACCATCTGCAGGCTGTACTCTGAGAGTTAGGCGAGAGTTAGGCCTGTGTGTGACTCCTGCAGCCACCAGAAGCATTACTCTGTGTATGAAGCCAGCCTCCTACTCAATGCTCCATAATTGTTCACTGCCAGGGATTTTTGCCTTTACTGGGGAGCAATAAGTACCTTTTGAACTGCTCAAAGACTGTATCATAGCTTCATCAAGTCCCTAGGATTTATCATTGTCAAGCTGTTTTTGGTTGTGAATCCAATACCTGAATCTACAGAAATAACTGTGTATTCCTGCCTGTATAAAGTGATAGTGAACTGTGCAGTGAGCTGAGCCATCCAGTCTGAACCAGTTGCAGCACTAGATGTCACAAATATCCAGCTCCTCAGTTCAATCTGCCTAATATCAGAAGTCACTACAGAGCTCAGCTCTGGCAGATTTGTAACAAGACACCAAAACTACAGCACTTGTCATTATGTCTGACAGAGATCCCACAGAGTCACCTGCATTTAATCAAGATAAAGCAGACTCCTTACTTCATTCTGCTCGCCCCACTAGAGGCCCTCATCCATCCTTGAAGGCCACAGAGGTTTATGAAGAAAGTAAGGAAGAAACATCTAGTAACCTGACTGCATTATGGCATAAGACTTTAAGTTGTATAAAAAACGCTAATGAAACTAGCAACAATCTTGAGCAATTGAACACTGCTCTCTCAAGGGTTAAAGCGGGGGTTCACCCTATCGACCAAAAAAAAAATATTTTTTTTCTTTTACCTTAAAATCAGGCATTGTAGCGCGAGCTACAGTATGCCTGTCCCGAATTTTTTACCCCCGTACTCACCTTGTAGTCGTCCATCGAAGATACCGGGGAATGGGCGTGCCTATGGAGACGGAGGATGATTGACGGCCGGCTCTGGCGCGTCACGCTTCTCCGGAAATAGCCGAAATAGGCATGGTCTTCACGACGCGTGCGCATAGCCTGTGCGCAGGCGCCGTGAAGAGCCGAGACCTACTCCGGCTGTCTTCGGGGAGAGTGACGTGCCAGGGCCGGCCGTCAATCATCCTCCCTCTCCATAGGCACGCCCATTCCCCGCGGGAGCCGAAACCTACGATGTCGGATTACAAGGTGAGTCCGGGGTTAAAAAAATCGGGACAGGCATACTGTAGCTCGCGCTACAATGCCTGTCTCGATGGTAAAATGTGTCGGGGGGGGGTGAACTACCGCTTTAAGAAGGCATTTGAGAATTATAAAATACTTTCTGAGAAGTACTATTCCCTATTGTCACATTCCTGCATAGAGGAAGCCGCAGTGGAATTAAAGGACTTTACTTCTACTGACCAGCAGAAGCATAGCACATATCTTGAAGCAAAGGCACAGATAGAAGGTAGATTAGCACAGCTACATGAAACTACATCCTGTAAATCTGCTTCTTCCAGACACTCAGGAAAATCTTCTAGATCTGCCCGCTCCTATCATAAATCCTCTTCTAAGTCGCAGTCCTGCTCTGTAAGGTCAACACTGAGCGACCAAATAGTCAAAGCTCGCCAGAAGGTCGCAGCAGCCCAGGTTCAAGCCGCCTGCTCTGAAAGAGAAGCAGCCATCACAGCAGAAGCTAAACGCATTCAAGCAGAAACAGAGGCTCAGCTAGAAATCCTTCAGAAGAGTAAAGAAAAGGAAGTAGCATTGGCGGAATTATCTGTCTTGGAATAGTGTGAGCAGGTTTTGGAGCTAACTTGGCTCTTCCTAGTAGAAAACCGACATAGGATCTCCCGGAGGGATCTATGATCTTGAGATAAGCCACAGCCGCTATAGCCTCGGTAGATGCATCGCAAAAGACGTGAATCTCCTTCCTCAGACTTCTTGAAGTTGAAGTGGGTGAATAGCAGCGTGGGATATTAAGTTCTTTCAGTACTTTCATGAAGTTTCTCCATTTCTCCCATTTAGGCAGTAGGTCTGGGGCTGGTTCAGCATGAAGGTTATCTAAAATCTTCTGCACAAATGCTATAAAGTGCACTTGCATCTCAGGTTTGTTACAGAGAGTTTTCTTAAGTGCAGCAAATCTGGTTAAAGCTTGTCCTCGATTGTTAGGGAGAGTAAGCCTTGGTACTCGGAATGGTAATGGAGCTACCCAACTGTTGGAATTGTCCTTGAAGAACTCTTCATCCATAACCTTGATGAACTCCTTGTCTTCGACTGAAGGGGCAATCTTGTTGTGATCGCAAGTAGTCTGGTACACTGAATCACCAAGGTCCTTCTGAGAAGTGAGCTTGCAGTTTATACCTTGGAGTGCTTGATATGGAACTTCGTTTTTAAAATCAAGTCTTTTCTTTCACATAATAATGCAATGGACATTTCATCGACCGATAGGCAACATTGGTTTTGTAGGAAGCTACATCCAAGAGCTTGTGAGATTGGTCTAAACAGACTTCTCCTATTATCACCCATCCAAGATCAAGTTTCTGGGCCTAAGGAGCATCGTCTGGACCGTTACATAACTCTCTTATTTTATGGACTCTAGGAACGTCTCTCCCTAGTAGAATCAAGATCTTAACATCCTTGTTAAGTGGTGGAATGTAGTCAGCAATGTGGCTTAAATGGGGGTGATGACGTGCAGCCTCTGGTGTGGGGATTTCTTCTCTGTTGTTCAGTAGCTGATCACATTCGATTAGAGTTGGAAGAGGAAAATCTATGTCCTCATATTCTGATGCCACTATGAAGCCATGGGCTCTTCTTCCAGAAGTACAGTAGGTGCACGCGATATTGTGTCAATCTCGCTCCCTTTCTCGGCGAGATTGAGCACCTACGAGCCCCATCGCGGGAGCCAGCGCCGAGCTGGCTTGCCGCGATAGAGACAAAGCCGTCATAGAAGCGACGGGAGATCCGACTTGGATTCCCGCCAATTCTACACGTGTGCGGCGTTTGTTATGAATCCTGAGGGGGAAGTCCCCGCCGGATTTTAAATAAAAATCCGGCATGGGTTCCCCCCTCAGGAGCATACCGGGCCCTTAGGTCTGTTATGGGTTGTAAGGAGAGCCCCCCCTACGCCGAAAAAACGGCGTAGGGGGTCCCCCTACAATCCATACCAGACCCGTATCCAAAGCACGCTACCCGGCCGGCCAGGAAAGGAGTGGGGACGAGCGAGCGCCCCCCCTCCTGAGCCGTACCGGGCTGCATGCCCTCAACATGGGGGGGTTGGGTGCTCTGGGGCAGGGGGGGCGCACTGCGGCCCCCCCCACCCCAGAGCAGCCTGTCCCCATGTTGATGAGGACAGGGCCCCTTCCCGACAACCCTGGCCGTTGGTTGTCGGGGTATGCGGGCGGGAGGCTTATCGGAATCTGGGAGTCCCCTTTAATAAGAGGGCCCCCAGATACCGGCCCCCCACCCTAAGTGAATGGATATGGGGTACATCGTACCCCTACCCATCCACCTGGAGGAAAAATGTTAAAGTCAATAAACACAACACAAGAGTTTTTAAAATAATTTATTAGTCTGCTCCGGAGGCCGCCCCCTGTCTTCTTTAGCTCTGTTTACCAGGGGGGGCTTCTTCTTTGACGTCTTCGGGTGGGGGGCGCTCTTCGACGCCGTCCGGTTCTCTTCCACCGCCGGGGGGGTCGCTTTTATAAAAGCGCCCACTCCTCGGCGGGTTTCCTCCGACGTCTTTGGCGGGGGGTGGTGTGCTTCTTCTTCCACTATCCGGGGGGTCTTCTTCGGCTATCCGGGGGGTCTTCTTCACTCTCCGGGGTCTTCTGCTATGTTCGCCGCTCTCCGCTGTTGACTCGGCGCACCCCGGTTCTTCCTCCAGCTGTCCGGTGCCTTCTCCTTCAGCGCTGAACGTCTATCTTCTTCTTCCGTGCTGTGACGTATTCTTCTTCTTCCGGGCTGTGACGTTATCTTCTTCTCTTCTCCAGATGTTGACACGCCGGCTCTTCTCGTTGAAATGACGGATGCGCGGCTTGCATCGGACCTATATAGGCCTCACAGTCCCATCATGCTCTGTACCTACCCATGTGATACCTACCCACGTGGGTAGGTATCACATGGGTAGGTACCAGAGCATGATGGGATTGTGAGGTCTATATAAATCCGATGCAAGCCGCGCACCCGTCATTGCAGCGAGGAAAGGCGACGTGTCAACATCGGGAGAAGAAGAGAAGTGAAGAACATGACGTCACAGCATGGAAGAAGAACTCACAGCACGGAAGGAGAAGAAGACGTACAGCACGGAAGAAGAAGGCACCGGACAGCGAGAGGAAGAACCGGGGTGCGCCGAGTCAACAGCGGAGAGCGGCGAACATAGAAGGAGACCCCCGGAGAGTTGAGAAGACCCCCCGGATAGCGGAGAAGACCCGTCGGGATAGCGGAAGAAGAAGCCCCCCCGCCGAAGACGCCGGAGGAAACCCGCCGGGGGGTGGAGGCTTTTTTAAAAGCGACCCCCCCCCGGCGGTGGAAGAGAATCAGACGGCGGCCCCCACCCACCCGAAGACGTCAAAGAAGAAGCTCCCCCTGGTAAAAGAGCTAATAAAGAAGACAGGGGAAGCCTCCGGAGCAGAAAAATAAATTATTTTAAAAACCCTTGTGTGGTGTGTTTATTAACTTTGACATTTTTCCTACAGGTGAATGGTTAGGGGTACGATGTACCCCATATCCATTCACTTAGGGTGGGGGGCCGGTATCTGGGGGCCCCCTTATTAAAGGGGGCTCCCAGATTCCGATAAGCCTCCCGCCCGCATACCCCGACAACCAACGGCCAGGGTTGTCGGGAAGGGGCCCTGTCCTGCCGCAGTGCACCCCCCTGCCCCAGAGCACCCAACCCCCCCATGTTGAGGGCATGCAGCCTGGTACGGCTCAGGAGGGGGGGGGGGTGCTCGCTCGTCCCCACTCCCTTCCTGGCCGGCCGGGTAGCGTGCTTTGGATACGGGTCTGGTATGGATTGTAAGGGGACCTCCTACGCCGTTTTTTTCGGCGTAGGGGGGCTCTCCTTACAACCCATAACAGACCTAAGGGCCCGGTATGCTCCTGAGGGGGGAACCCATGCCGGATTTTTATTTAAAATCCGACGGGGACTTCCCCCTCAGGATTCATAACAAACGCCGCACACGTGTAGAATTGGCGGGAATCCAAGTCGGATCTCCCGTCGCTTCTATGACGCGCTTGCTGGGATGTGCTGTCACTATTCCAGTGAGTGCGAGATCTTGGCACCATGTCGCCGAGAATCAGCGCGATGCTGTCGTGCTAAAAACACAATATCACAAACACCTACTGTATTGATCTTTCCTGCACATGTCTGCAAGGTATAAGACCAGGCCTCTCCATGAATGTTGAATAGGTCAAAGAATTCTGGACTGGCCAATGAGCGATTGCTCTGATCGTCGAGCAAGGCATACATTTTTATGGAATTTTGTGGGCATCCTTCAGGAAAAACCAGTGTGCTGCTCATTCATTTGCAACTAAACCCACTTGGTGGATAGTGCAAGTGTGCTGCTCATTAATTTGCAACTAAACCCATTTGGTGGATAGTGCAAGTGTGCTGCTCATTCATTTGCAACTAATCCCACTTGGTGGATAGTGCAAGTGTGCTGCTCATTCATTTGCAACTAAACCCACTTGTTGCATAGTGCAAGTGTGCTGCTCATTCATTTGCAACTAAACCCACTTGGTGGATAGTGCAAGTGTGCTGCTCATTCATTTGCAACTAAACCCACTTGTTGCATAGTGCAAGTGTGCTTCTCATTCATTTGCAACTAAACCCACTTGGTGGATAGTGCAAGTGTGCTGCTCATTCTTTTGCAACTGAACCCACTTGGTGGATAGTGCAAGTGTGCTGCTCATTCATTTGCAACTGAACCCACTTGGTGGATAGTGCAAGTGTGCTGCTCATTTATTTGCAACTGAACCCACTTGGTGGATAGTGCAAGTGTGCTGCTCATTCATTTGCAACTGAACCCACTTGGTGGATAGTGCAAGTGTGCTGCTCATTCATTTGCAACTAAACCCACTTGTTGCATAGTGCAAGTGTGCTGCTCATTCATTTGCAACTAAACCCACTTGGTGCAAGTGTGCTGCTCATTCATTTGCAACTAATCCCACTTGGTGGATAGTGCAAGTGTGCTGCTCATTCATTTGCAACTAATCCCACTTGGTGGATAGTGCAAGTGTGCTGCTCATTCATTTGCAACTGAACCCACTTGGTGGATAGTGCAAGTGTGCTGCTCATTCATTTGCAACTGAACCCACTTGGTGGATAGTGCAAGTGTGATGCTCATTCATTTGAAACTAAACCCACTTGTTGCATAGTGAAAGTGTGCTGCTCATTCATTTGCAACTAAACCCTACTTGGTGGATAGTGCAAGTGTGCTGCTCATTCATTTGAAAATAAACCCACTTGTTGCATAGTGCTAGTTTGCTGCTTATTACTTTGTGATTGTGCTAGCTGCAGTGTTCTCACGTGTTGTATTGCCCGTGTGCTCAGTGCAACTAAACCCACTTGGTGTGTACTGCACATGTCCTCTGCAATTTGCACCTAAAGCTACGAGGTGTGTGTACTGACTTTGTCCTCTGCAGGCCATTATAATGTCTGGAAGGACAACAAAGAGAGGCAGAGAGTCACGAGGGCAAGCAGGCTCTGCATCTAGAGGCAACAGTGCTGGTGGTGGACACATCCTCCTCAGCACGTGGCCGTTGCACACGCTCGTCCTTTTCGGGAGCTGGCTGTGTTGAGCCTCAACATGCAGACAAATTGGTAGAGTGGATGACCAAGGTGTCTTCTTACCTCTGCTCAATGGCATCACTTACTCCTTCCCTAGTCCCACCATGTCCTCCTGAGGAGTCCCCCAAACTGTTTCAACACAGTGTTGGGTACATGCTGCATGAAGATGCGCAGCGTTTTGAAGGCTCCGATGATGGAACACAGATAGAGGAAGGCAGTAATGTGAGCCCAGAGAGAGGGGGTGCCCGAGAGGGACAGCAATCTGGCAGTCATGTTCCCCCAGCTGCAGCATACTGCCAGGTTTTGGACAGTGATGAGGAGGGAGGGGATGATGAGGTCACTGACTGTACGTGGGTGCCTGATAGGAGAGAGGAGGAGGAGGAGGAGGCACAGACACATCTCCAAAGAGGCAGGATGCCCTCCAGGGCACAGCTTAAGGGCAGCACACCAACTGCATTACATCGCAGAGCTACGCCTCTGCAGGGCGCTGCTGTGTCTCAGCGTTACTGCAAAAGTTCTTTGGTGTGGGCCTTTTTTGAGACATGTGCATCAGATCACACCGTTGCTATTTGCAACATATGTCTGAAGCGTATCTCGCGTGGCCAAAACATCACCCGCTTGGGCACCACATGCTTGACCAGACATATGTCGACCTGCCATGCAGTTCGTTGGCAAGCATACCTGAAAGACCCACACCAAAGAACAAAGCGGACCTCCCCTTGCCCCTCATCAGCTGGGATCTCCAACCCTACTATACCCTTAGTCCTCTCTGAAGCCTGCACTTACAGTACTGAAGGTGTAGAATTAGGTGTGTCACAACCTAGTAGTACATGCGGGCAATCTACTATCGGTACACCGATGTCAGATTGTACCAGCCAAATTTCCCTCCCCCAGCTGCTGCAGCGCCGAAAGAAGTACTCTCCCAGCCATCCACATGCCCAGCGGGTTGAATGCTAGTTTAGCGAAATTGCTAGCATTTCAACTGCTGCCTTTTCAGTTGGTAGATTCTGCCCCCTTCCGTGAGTTTGTGGAATGTGCGGTACCTCAGTGGCAAGTTCCCAAACGCCACTTTTTCTCACGGAAGGCGATTCCGGCTCTCTACCGCCATGTGGAAGGCAATGTCCATGCCTCGCTAGACAGGGCGGTCAGTGGTAAGGTGCATATCACCGCTGACTCATGGTCCAGCAGGCATGGACAGGGCGTTACCTCTCTTTCACGGCGCATTGGGTGACTCTGCTGGCAGCTGGGAAGGACGCAGGGCAAGGTACAGTAGTGTTGGAGGTTGTTCCGCCACCACACCTCCAAAACACTCCTACTGGTTGTGACACACCTGTCTCCTCCATCCTTTCCTCTTCTTCTTCTTCTTCTTCCTCTGTGGCCTCTTCCTGTGCTGATGTGTCCTCGGAACCAGCCGTGCTCCATAGGCGTACGAGGGGCTATGCAGGAATGCAGGCAAAGAGATGCCATTCAGGGCTAGAGCTGGTGTGCTTGGGAGACAGGAGCCACACTGGGGCAGAGGTTCTGTCAGCTCTGCAGGGGCAGGCTCAGAGGTGGTTAACGCCACGCCAGCTTAAGCCAGGAATTGTGGTTAGCGACAATGGCACCAACCTCCTCTCTGCCCTGCGACAGCGACAACTGACCCATGTGCCCTGTTTTGCTCATGTCCTGAATTTGGTGGTGGTTCTTGGGCAGGTACCCGGGCTTACAGGATGTCCTGAAGCAGGCCAGGAAAGTCTGTGTGTTAAACAGGGGCGTATAATAAAAAATGTTGATGCAATTCTTTGCATGTGGCTCTTTGCTGCGCTCCAATTACAGTATCTTTGAGGGGTTGCAGTGTTGTGCCTAAGGCACAATTGTTCTGCCCCTGTTTAACAGGGGCGTATAATAACAATTTTTGATGCAATTCTTTGCATGAGGCGCTTTGCTGCGCTCCAATTACAGTATCTGTGAGGGGTTGCAGTGTTTTTTGCACCGCCACCGGTGCCTAAGGCCCAATTTTTCTGCCCCTGTTCAACAGGGGCATGTAATTACAATTCTTGATCTAATATTCGGCGAGTTTTGAAATGTTTTCGTCGTTTGCGTAAGTCGTTCGCGAATACGGCTGGACTTAATTTACGTTCACGTCGAAAGCAATGACGTTTTGCGGCGGATTTTCAAACATGCACACTGGGATGTTTTCACGAACGGTGCATGCGCCGTTAAAAAAAAACGTAAAAAACGCGGGGTCAAGGCAAATTTAAATAACACACGCCCCAACATCCCCATTTGAATTACGCGCCCTTACGGCGCAACACATACGTTACGCCGCCGTAAATAAGGGCGCAAGTTCTTTCTGAATACAGAACTTGCGCCCAAAGTTAGAGCGGCGTAATGTATCAGAGATACGTTACACCAGCAGAAAAATGCGTGCATCTTTCTGAATCTGGCCCACAGTGTGTAGAGGATATATATGCATTCCAGGTGTTGTATATATATTTATACACTGTATTGAGTTTAGCTAGATCCACTCTTCCTAATATACTGACAGGCAGGCAGGTGATTGTGCTAGCTGCAGTATTTTCACTTGGTGTACTGTGTCCTCTGCACAGTGTGCACCTAAAGCCACGCAAATACAATTGCTGTTGTTGTCATTATAATACCACAGGCAGTGGCTGATCAGCAAGTATTTTCACTTGGTGTACTGTGTCCTCTGCACAGTGTACACCTAAAGCCACGCAAATACATTTGCTGGTGTTCTCATATTAATACCACAGAGTATTAGCTCCAACTAGAGTATCTGTGAGGGGTTGCAGTGTTGTGGCACCAACACCAGTGCCTAAGGCCCAATTGTTCTGCCCCTGTTTAACAGGGGCGTGTAATTACAATTTTTGATGCAATACTTTGCAGCAGGGCTTATTAGTGCACTCCAACTAGAGTATCTGTGAGGGGTTGCTGTGTTGTGGAACCAGTACCTAAGGCCCAATTTTTCTGCCCCTGTTCAACAATTCTTGATCTAATATTTCACAGCAGGGCCCATTCCTGCGCCCACCAATACTAACTATGAGGGCTTACAGTGTTGTGGCACCAGCACCACCACCACCACCAACAAAGGCCCAATTTTCTGCCCCTGTTCAACAGGGGCATGCAATTAAAATTCTTGATCTAATATTTAACAGCAGGGCCCATTCCTGCGCCCACCAAGAGTAACTGTGAGGACTTACAGTGTTGTGGCACCAGCACCACCACCACCAATTTTTCTACCACTGTTCAACAATGGCATGTAATTACAATTTTTGATATATTAGTTCACAGCAGGGCGTTCCAGCACCCACCAAGACTAACTGTGAAGGCTTACAGTGTTGTGGCAACACCAACACCTAAGGCCCAAATTTCTGCAGAGTATATACGGCAGGCCCCTGCTTTCAAACATCCAACTTACAAACGACTCCTACTTGTAAACGAAAGGAGACAACAGGAAGTGAGAGGAAATCTACCCCTAGGAAGGGAAATTCTCTTCTGTAAGAGGTGTCTCCTGTCCACTGATGCTTTATCACCAATCCTTGTTTCACAAAAAAAAAACAGAAAGGGACAGAAGGTGAGGTGCAATCTTCTGAACAGATGCACACAGACAGCAATTCAAATGTTACAGGGGTGATAACCCTTCTCTATGTTTTCCAAAAAGCTTAAAAATAGATTTTTTGGCTGGAGCTACACTTTAAAAAAGTATCAGTTAAAAATTACAAACAGATTCTACAACAAACCTACAGTCCCTGTCTTGTTTGCACCACCTGTATACTGCTGTTCAAAGTATATAGGGTCAAAGGGGCTGGTAATGACCTGGGGGGAGGGGGGAAACCCATGCTAACTTTCTATGATTTTCATCCATATTGCAGGGACCAGACATTACATTAAAGCCGCAAGCAGTTTTAAATTACTTTTTTTCTTATAGTAATGTCATTTTGTGCAGGGACAGTTCTAAACAGGTGCCACTTCACAGGCATACTATAGACACCCAGCAGGTGCGATATTTAAAGGAAACCACTTTCTTACTGGGCAATATACCCCCTTCCTGCCCAGGCAAAATTTCAGCTGCGTCGCTTTAACTGACAATTGCGCGGTCGTGCGACGTGGCTCCCAAACAAAATTGACGTCCTTTTTTTCCCCATAAATAAAGCTTTCTTTTTGTGGTATTTAATCGCCTGTGCGGTTTTTATATAAACAAAAAAAGAGCGACAATTTAGAAACAAAACACTCTGGGCCAGATTCAGAAAGGGATACGACGGCGTATCTCCTGATACGCCGTCGTATCTCCTGATACGCCGTTGTATCTCCTGATACGCCATCGTATCTCTGAGTTCCGACGGTCGTATCTATGCTACTGATTCATAGAATCAGTTACGCATAGATCTCCCTAAGATCCGCCAGGTGTAAGTGACTTACACCGTCGGATCTTAGGCTGCAATTCCAGGCAGGCCGCTAGGTGGCGCTTCCGTATCTTTTACGTGACAAATATGCAAATGAGGAGTTACGCCGATTCAGAAACGAACGACTGCCCGGCGCATTTTTTTTACGTTGTTTGCGTTCGGCTTTTTCCGGCGTATAGTTACCCCTGCTATATGAGGGGTAGCTAATGTTAAGTATGGCCGTCGTTCCCGCGCCGAATTTTGAATTTTTTACTTTGTTTGCGTAAGTCGTTCGCGAATACGGATGGACGTAATTTACGTTCACGTCGAAAACATGACGATTTGGCGACGTCATTTGGAGCATGCGCACTGGGATTAAATCGCGGCCGGCGCATGCGCAGTTCATTCGGCACGCGCCTGATTTAAATGTTACACTCCCCCTACCCGCGGAATTTGAATTCCGCCGGGGGATTTACGTTACGCCGGCTCAACTTTACAGGCAAATGCTTTGTGAATAAAGCACTTGCCTAAAAAAGTTGCGCCGGCGTAACGTAAATGAGATCTAAAGATCCGCTCACCTATCTGAATCTATCCCAATATTTTTTACTTTTTGCTCTAATAATTATCCATTTAAAAAAAAAACGCAATAAGCGTATAGTGACTGGTTTGCGCAAAAGTTATAGCGCCTACAAAATAGGGGACATGATTTTTTTTAACCTCCTGTCGTTGCAAAATTTTTCTTTGAAAGGCCCATCTCTTCCTTCCAGGATGGCCACAATGGTCTCCTGATGTTCAACATGGACCTTGGCCAATTGAATCTCTGGATCCATGGATCCACGTTTCAGGCTATGTAAGCCCTCACGTCATCTTCGCAGGCGCTTTAGCTCCGCTCTCAGCTTGTCCCTCTCCCTGTTTAGGACCTTTATCCTGGCCACCACTCTTTTCCAAATGGCCTCAGAGCCTTCATCCTCACCAGGGGCAGAGAGATTGGCTTGTACAGAGGAAGGCATGTCACCCGACAGCCTAGGAGATGGCTGTGAGCTTCCAGCAGGAGGAAGCCTCCATGGCTTCCTCAGAAAAGGGCCAGGAGAGCTGGGATAGATTTATCCACCACTCCCCTCTCACACGGATCAGCTGCAGCAGCTTCAGAGACACCTTCCTCTAGACACACCTGTGCACCAATGATGGGTGGGGCACTATTCCTCCCACTGACAGTAATGATGGGGCACTATTGTTTCCACTAATACCAATGATGTGGCACTATTCCTCCCACTAATACCTATGATGGGGCACTCCTAACCACAGGGATGCTGTGTATTTTTTTTTTTTATAACTCACACATACCACTAAGCTTGAGGCATTATCTATTCCCAGTGTGGTCCCACTAAAGTCTGAAGGACAGTAAACTGGTCCTTTGTTTAGAAAGTTTGGATACCCATGCCCTATGCCATGACTTTACCAAAGACGTGGCTGGCAGAAGAAAGTTACATATTAGATGTATAGAAGAATGAGCTTTACTTTACATGAGCTCAATGTTACACCTTATAAACCCTGAGCACGCTTATTTCATAAAAAAAAAATCTATTTGAACTGCTTCAAGTACTCGATCCAGGCTGTCCATGCAGATTCCAAAACAAGATGAAAAACTTTTAATAACAACAGGCAGTTAACAATCCTGTGCCGTTGCATTTCTTAAACATCGACACACATAGCTGAACATGGGAATTATCTATTACATGGATGGAAAAATAATGAACCTAATGCACTATAGAGCATGGGGATCACTAATTAAAGCAATGGGCAAATACAGTGCTGGTGGTGTAGAAAAACACTGTCACAAAATGATGGAAGTTATGGAATGTGGCACCACCAATTGGCTGTTACTCCTGGGTAGCTAGTAACTGCATGTGGTGTTAGAGGTATTCAAGCCCTGACTGCACACCAGACTATTTCAATGCTATAAAGAAAGTTAATGCACCAGACCCAATACAGAGATCTCCACCTGGGAAATTTCACGTCTTTAGAAGGTGTAGGTTGGGATCTCTGTTGTGTTGTGTCCATTTCATTAGATTTCTTTAATTGAATTTAAATAGTCTGATGTGCAGCTTTCTTTAAACATTGCGAGTCATTGCGAGTCATGTCAGAGATGCTAGGAGAAGCCTTTTCACCATTTTGGACTTTTTTTAACTATTTTTTTTGTCTACACATTCGTCACTTGGTGTTTTTTCTGGCATATTATTTTGTTTAATAGACATTCAGAGGCAGATCCACATACATCTGCGCCTGGCGCAGCGTATCTAAGATACGCTACGCCGCCGTAACTTATCTTTTTTAAAATTGAATCCACAATGAATCCGCACCGTAAGTTACGGCGCCGTAGTGTATCTCTTGCGGCGTAAGGGCGCGGAATTCAAATGGCTGTGATGGGGGCCTGTTTTATGTTAATACGTTGTGACCCGACGTAAACAAAGTTTTTTTTTAAGTGCGCATGCGCCGTCCCTGGGGGTATCCCAGTGCGCATGCTTGAAATTAAACCGGAACCAGCCAATGCTTACGACGGTGATGTCATTCTACGCAAATTCCTATTTGCGAACGACTTACGCAAACAACGTAAAAAAATCAAAATTGTACGCGGGAAGGACGGCCATACTTAACATTGAGTACACCTCATAATAGCAGCTTTAACTATACGCCGGAAAAAGCCGAACGGAAACGACCCAAAAAAATGCGCAGGCCGGACGTACGTTCGTGGATCGCCGTAAATAGCTAATTTGCATACTCGACGCGGATTTTGACGGAAACGCCACCTAGCGGCCACCGAAAAATTGCATCTAAGATCCGACGGCGTACGAAGACGTACGCCTGTCGGATCTAACCGAGATGCCGTCGTATCTTGTTTTGAGGATTCAAAACAAAGATACGACGCAGGAATTTTGAAATTATGCTGGCGTATCAATAGATACGCCGGCGTAATTTCTTTGTGGATCTGCCCCTCAGTGTTTTTCATTATTCATCACTCAGTGCTACAATTTATATGTTCTGTTTGTTACTCTCCTTTTGTCCACTGGTTTTTGTAGATGCTCACTTATTAGATAGCGTGGATGTATTTTGTTTTGTAACTCCAGGAAGTAAGACCAGGTGAAGAAGGAAGCCCTGTCAACGGTGACAGTGCACCGCTGGGGGGCTTCGTTCTATGGTAAATATTTCATAATGTGCTAGTATGCAATGCATACTAGCACATTATGCCATTGAGTTGCAGGGGATTTTTCCTTGTTTTTTAAATGTCGTGGTTTACTACAGCTTTAAGGACTATTCAATCTCAATCCTCTGGCTTTATTCTCACCTATCATCCTGAAAACAAAATGAAAATGAATGCATATCTCGGTATTAATCGGATATGGATTAGATTTAAAAATCTCTATTTTGGTTATAAACTCTAAAAATATATTATACAAGAAAGAAAAAAATAGACATCAGTCCTTTTGTTCTTGTTTTACTACTAGTCATTTACAATAAATACTACCCTTTTCTTCATTAACCCACAATTAATTTCTACAGATACAAATAGCTGTTCTGCTGGTTAGAAAAACATTCCTAGAAATCAGCAAGCAAGACGATGTTTTACAAAACATGTTCAACTGCCTTAGGGCTTCCTGTGTGCATAACAGTAAAAAGTGATATGTTGGTAATTACTTGGATAGCCAGAAATGTGTGAAAATACAGTATATTTCTCTGAAATAATGCATGGCAAGCTGTAACACAGAAGGAAGGAAAGCTAGAAAATATATGAATGTAAACTCAAAAATAAAACTGAAATAACAAATACAGTATGTGGGTGTGTACATGCATTTCAAAGAAACAGCAATCACCTTTCAAAAAAAAAAAAAAGAAGAGAAAAAAAAGGAATAAAGGACGAGTTACAATATGAGCAAGAATAACGTTGTCACTTCCTTCTGTGTCCTAAAAAAATCTTTGTCATCTTCACTAGAAATGAGCAAATCATTTTTCCTGAACTAAGATCAGACTAATTTCGACCAAACTAGCTTAAATATTCACATATTTCTCAAATACCAGTGTAGCAATACCCCGGGGGAGCTGATGGATTTTTGGGCGTCGTGTTACCTCATGGCTCCTCCGAAATTCCTAGGGGTGAATGATGCATATTGCATGTAGTAGAAGTAAAGGAATGTCCACGACAGGTGCTCTTTGCTGTGCTCTTTATTACCCAGCCGGGTAGAAACAGTAAACTTGTGGTGAGGAAAGTAAAGTTGAAGAAGTTAGGAGAATAGCAGATTCAGGCGTAATGATAGGAAACAGTCCTGCTCCCAAACATAACACTTCTTTGCACCACTCCAGCCCGAATGGGTTTAGTGTACCCGGACAGGACTCTCTCACTGACCTGGCAGCCGGAGTATCACTCAGACAATTGTAGGATAAAGTCTCTGCCACAGACCCTCCTCGGTGAACTTGAATTTGGGAGAAAGTGTCTGCCACAGACCCCTCTCAATGAGCCTTAGAAAGATACCTCTGCCACAGGTCCTCTCTGGATTGAATTCTTGGAGATATACCTCCTTAATGGAGTTACGTCTGGATCTCCTTCAATTTGTCGCCCAGGTACCGACTGACAGGTGATCAATCCCTCAGTGTCCGGTTACCTCAATCCCCGGTGGTTTGTCCAGGCCCTTTTGGACCGCCAGCCTCTCAATGGCGCTCCTCAGACTGACTCCCCACTGAAGAGCAGTACAGCTTGGGATCCTCAAGGGTGGGAACCCAGTCACTCACTGGGTCCCCATTACTGTTCAGATGCTCCGGGTCAGCATGGCCCCGGAACCAGGAACACGGCGTGGCATGCACGCCTGGCCAGGTATGCCGTAGCGTCGGGGCACTGTGATGTGGCCACCCTAAAGGTGGGTGCCACACTGGACAAAGAAGACCCAGAACCAATGGCGTCTGCCCCATAAATACCCCTCCCCAGCCTGCACAGCGAGGACAAACCCTTGTGATTGGCTGCTGGGAAAGAGCACCCAAACCTTGACTCCATTGCTGCCACCTACAGCACTGGGGCTGGAAGAACACCCCAGTACAGCAGAATGGGCTCACAGCACAGCCAAGCTGAGACAGAGACCTTGTTTTGCAACTAACAATCTGGATCAGAGTTTACCTACACTCTGATGTACCCTTAAATTGAACCAGAACCGGTACTATAAAGTACATAGGCGCTACACCAGTTTGTATTTTTTGATTTATTTAGAAATGCAAAAAGAAAGGGTGCTGTCAGCTACCCACCAAGCTTATGTATGTTGGGCTAGAAGGCTATTGGTATATGGTCCTTTGCTATGCTGAAATCAACCTGTATACCCTTTAGGAGGAGGGGTTACTTTAATTAAGAGAACCCAGAAATGGACTTTGGGCATTAGGCTATTTTACATCTCTGGCCCTGTTCTGGCCACTTCTACACCTATCCTGCAAAGTTGCTACTCATTGCCTTGTGAACTGCTAGGATTCTTTGGAGGGTTAACCCAAGAGAAAACAAAGGCAAAGGCATACAAACACACTCACAGGCACAGTGTTTCCCTATTATAGGATAACAACTGTCTACAAACTATGCTCAAGGTTTGTCACCCAATCACATGTGCCCCTGGTGGAAACTGTAGGCGGCTGTACGGACAACATATTACACAGGCATGGTCCATTGTTACCATCATGAGGAAGCAATGTCCGTATCAATGATGTGCAGCTAATCCTGGAACGCAGTGGCGGTTCGTCCATAGAGGGCGCCGGAGCGCCACCCCCTCTGGCTCTCGCACAGCCACTGAAATACATAGATTCATGCATTGCATGAATCTATGTATTTTCGCCGCTGCCGCCCACTATTCAGATGGCCGGATGGTGAGCGCCGACCACCTAAATAACGGCAGCTGGTTGGCTGTGTGGAAGTGCCTATCAGAGCCAGCGGCTCTGATAGGCTTTCAGGGTACAGCCCATCGGCTTCCGAATGCTTATCCTCGGGACGTACCGGTTCTGGTTACCAGTAATCCGATTCTGGTTCTGGTTCCGTCATCGAGGGCGGGAGACGACATCGAGGGACGTGGAAGGAGGATGGCTGACCCCCAGAAAGGTAAGTGCCGGGCGGGGCGCTTTACAGGGCACAGCGGCAACAATGGGCACAGTGGTGACAATGGGCACAGTGGCATCAATGGGCACAGTGGCGACAATTAAAGGACACAGTGGCATCAATGGGCACAGTGGCGACAATTAAAGGGCACAGTGGTGACAATTAAAGGGCACAGTGGCGACAATTGGCACAGTGGCGACAATTGGCACAGTGGTGACAATTAAAGGGCACAGTGGCGACAATTGATGGGCACAGTGACTGTGTTTGATGGCATGGCACAGTGGTGACAATTGATGGCACAGTGGCTGTGTTTGATGGCATGGCCCAGTGACTGCGTTTGATGGCATGGCACAGTGGTGACAATTGATGCAACAGTGGCTGCGTTTGATGGCATGGCACAGTTGTGACAATTGATGGCACAGTGGCTGCGTTTGATGGCATGGCACAGTGGTGACAATTGATGGCACAGTGGCTGCGTTTGATGGCATGGCACAGTGACTGCATTTGATGGCATGGCACAGTGGTTGCGTTTGATGGCATGGCACAGTGGCTGCGTTTGATGGCATGGCACAGTGGTGACAATTGATGGCACAGTGGCTGCATTTAATGGGCACAGTGAGGCTGCAATTGTTTTTTTTTGTTTTTTTTTCGTTTGCGCCACCCCAAAAATTTTGAGCCCCAGCCGCCACTGCTGGAACGCGTGCATGCAGACAGGGAGTAGCTAAAAGACTGGAGGAGATCAGCAGCACTAAGATGCAAAGAAGGATGAAAAAATGTGAACAAAGTATTTTCTAAAAAAAAAATGGCTTTGTTTACGATACACAGTGTTTTAGCAAACTAAATATAGTTGGGGTTGAATGTACTTTAACAGTTTATCTTAAAACTGTGCAGGAATTTTGAGTATAGCCTCATGTAAACAGGTTAATAGTCATTATGGGTGTACCATCATCCAGGAAAGTATGAAACAATAAAGGGGGATGGGGGAAAGAAAGGGAACAAGGGACAGTGGCTGAGGCTGACCCTAAAACATTCCCTTTCCCTAAAAATTAAGGACTGTCTTGGTACGATAAAATTGACATACATATAGTATAAAAGGAAAATGTATTACATAAAAAATTATACAAATAATACATAATTAAAACTGAACAAACAGAAGCCTGGAGTGACTCCAGGTAATATCTGTGATTACAAACATATGGAATGGTCTGAGTCTCGACTAGTTTTGTGGTATAACCATTTCTTCAGGAGAACCACTCTATAAAACAAACAATACAGTAAAACAGACAAAATTGGTATGACAAAGGAAATACAGCATAAAAGTTAATAAAGATAATAATAATAATTGGCTTACCCAATTTAGGGTGGTCATGTGCGGCACCAAACCGCCCGAACCATTGACCCCACGCGGTGGACAGGGGGTATGTACGGAGATCTCTAGGGGAGGATAATGAAAATAAGGATTATGGTGAAGGGCACTAATGGAAAGGGGGGGAGGGGGGAAGGGGGGAAAGGGGAAGAGGGGGAAAAAGGGAAGAGAGGTTGGGGGAGAAGAGGAGGGAGGAGAAGAGACCACCCGTATGGAGAGGAAGAGGAGGGGGAAGGGGGAGGCGGGACGGAATGGGAGGGGAAAAAAAGAAAGGGGGAAGGGGAGGGGAGGAAGGGAGGAGGGGAGGGATCCCCCCTAGAGATCTTCGTACATCCCCCCTGTCCACCGCGTGGGGTCAATGGTTCGGGCGGTTTGGTGCCGCACATGACCACCCTAAATTGGGTAAGCCAATTATTATTATTATTATCTTTATTAACTGTTATGCTGTATTTTCTTTGTCATACCAATTTTGTCTGTTTTACTGTATTGTTTGTTTTATAGAGTGGTTCTCCCGAAGAAGTGGTTATACCACGAAACTAGTCGAGACTCAGACCATTCCATATGTTTGTAATCACAGATATTGCCTGGAGTCACTCCAGGCTTCTTTTTTTTTCAGTTTTAATTATGTATTATTTGTATAATTTTTTACATGTAATAAATTTTCCTTTTATACTATATGTATGTCAATTTTATCGTACCAAGAAAGTCCTTCATTTTTAGGGGAAGGGAATGTTTTAGGGTCAGCCTCAGCCACTGTCTCTTGTTCCCTTTTTTTCCCCCATCCCCCTTTGTTGTTTCATACTTTCCTGGATGATGGTACACCCATAATGACTATTAACCTGTTTACATGAGGCTATAATCAAAATTCCTGCACATTCACTGGGTGGATAACACACCCGTTTATTTTTTTCTCCCTGAGTGCCTCTAATTTGTAATGATTATTACTCATATATAATCACATCGATTACATTGGAGATTGTCCATTGGGCTAGATGACATATGGACACTCTCGGCACCTAGTAGGTAGGACCATTAGCTTTCTTTACAGTTAGGCTCCCCCGCCCTTTTTTTGATATCATTCAAATATATGAATAGTTTGACCAACATTGGCTTTAACCACTATTATTATGATTATTTGTATAAGGTAGGGCTAATTCGGCTATTTCAATTTAGCTTTACGGAAGGCTAATTGTTCTAGTGGATCGGAAACCACTCCGATCCTGCAGGACTCCATGTGTTACCCACACGTGGAACCCTAAGCTGAATTTTTACCCTCCCTCAAACACAAAATGATCTTCTCCTCATCTCCATGACTATGTGGTGGGGTTACATCCCCCTGCTAACTGCAATTAAGTTATTTACACTCCTTTGGGCAAATATTCTGCTAATTAGCAAGCTTGTCACCCTATTTATTTAACATTAGGGGCAATTAGGACACTTTTGCCCTACACCCTTTGTTAATTGATGCCACGCTTTTTTCTTCACACCTATTTGAATTTTATTGTCATCATCCTTACCACTATGTTTAGTTCTTATGGGCACGCATCCTCTGATTCACCCACACCTAATATCACCTTATCCTTCTATTGGCTCACATGAGCCCACAGCAATTAACCAGCGGGGCCAGTTGTGCACTTTCTACACTTAATCTCTACTCTTGTCCTTATTTCTACCATTTCACAACAGGTGAACCCAATTAGATCAGTATGTCTCAGCTCATGGCTCCGAGTATACGATTTGCCCTATTTTAATGGCCCTATTCAGTCAAGACAGTCCTTATGACCCACTAGCTGTTTCCCTGCGACCATTTCCTGTATGTCTTATTAATATACAAGTAATCGATTTAGGGGGATGTATATCTCCCCCTTACACTATATATTGTTTACTCGAATGTTATTATTTCATGTCTAATTGTATTTTGTAATTGGCAACCCCTGGTGATCCTGTGTGGCCCGTCGATGCCCGGTTTTTCCTCCCCAGCGGTGGACTTGTGTTTCCCCCTGGCAGGGATGACCATCTTTCATCCTCTTCTTGTTCTCCCCTAGTCGGGCTCACCGCCCCTTGGCTCGGGCTGAACGCGCATGTGCGGCAGCGTCAATCACGCACCCGCGCTGCGCAGAGAAACTGACCTGGTGACGTCAAACGCCGCCACTCGGCGCCGTCCTGGGCGTCTCCAGGTTGGGGAGCTCATTTAACGGGCCTTGGCCCGCAAATGAGCACGTTAGATCTCTCCATTGATGGTTCTCTATGCGGGGCAGAGGTCGGAGGCTGCTATCAATTACCCTTTAGCAAACCTCCACAGGTTTGTTTCCTTGGTTCTCAGGGACATTACCTTGTCCTCGATGCTATCCCTGCTACTACAACTGATACCTTTTATATTCATAGATTCCCATCCATCTGGTTTGGACAGTTACTTGGTCTGCCGGATCTATACATACCTTTTACCCAATTGTCTGTATGTTAGTGGTTAAAGTGGACGTACCCTACCTTAACTGTGTCTCTGCCTACGCAATATCATCAACCATCATATGGCTTGGTATTTACATTACTCTTTTTTCAATCTGGTGAGCCAATTGTGGTTGCATCGCTACTTTAATTGGCGTCATCTATCCCAGGTGTCGGGCACTTCCCCTCCCCCTCCTTCCTTTCCTCCATCTTCCCCCCACTCCTTCCCCCCACACTTCCACCTTCACTCCCCTCCTCCTCTCCCCTTTCCCCCCTCCCCTTTCTTTTCTTTTTTCCCCATCCCATTCCGTCCCGCCTTCCCCTTCCCCCTCCTCTTCCTCTCCACACGGGTGGTCTCTTCTCCTCCCTCCCTCCTTTTCTCCCCCAACCTCCCTTCCCTTTTTCCCCCTCTTCCCCTTCCCCTTTCCCCCCCCCTTTCCATTAGTGCCCTTCACCATAATCCTTATTTACATTATCCCCCCTAGAGATCTCCGTACATCCTCCCTGTCCACCGCGTGGGGTCATTCCGCACATGACCACCCTAAATTGGGTAAGCCAATTATTATTATTATCTTTATTAACTTTTATGCTGTATTTCTTTTGTCATACCAATTTTGTCTGTTTTACTGTATTGTTTGTTTTATAGAGTGGTTCTCCCGAAGAAGTGGTTATACCACGAAACTAGTCGAGACTCAGACCATTCCATATGTTTGTAATCACAGATATTGCCTGGAGTCACTCCAGGCTTCTGTTTTTTCAGTTTTAATTACGTATTATTTGTATAATTTTTTACATGTAATAAATTTTCCTTTTATACTGTATGTATGTAAATTTTATCGTACCAAGACAGTCCTTAATTTTTAGGGGAAGGGTCCGAAGGTAATGTTTTAGGGTCAGCCTCAGCCACTGTCCCTTGTTCCCTTTTTTTCCCCTATATTAAAACTGTATTAACAATTGCTAGTTCATATTGTTAAACAAAACTCTTCCAGTTACCTACTGTATATAAAAGGATGGAATGTAATTGTAATAATATTTAAGTCTTTAGTCTTTGTGTTTCTTCCGGACGGAGGAGATGCTTCACCTGGAACCTGATTGAGAAATCTTCACATCTTATACGGTACCATACAGGCGATCTTATTGGGAGGCCATCTGGACCAGAACAAAGGACTTGGCTGGGCTAAAGCCACAAGAGCTAACGATTCCTTGTAATGAGGGTTCAATAGTAGCTGGTAAGTGAGCCCTTCAGCTGTTGGTGGAGGCACTGATTTAAGATCACTATGGTGGTGGATGGTTGAGATTGACAACAGAATTTATTTTTACATCACTTGTGGACTGTTCTAATTATCAAATTTTTACATTTGTATATACATAATTGAACAGCGCAACCTTTATCTATTTAGGCCCAGATTCTCAAAGGAGATACGACGGCGTATCTCCAGATACGCCGTAGTATCTCTGAGTCTGACCCGTCGTATCTATGCGCCTGATTCTTAGAATCAGTTACGCATAGATTTGTAGTAGATCCGACCGGCGTAAGTCTCTTACGCCGTCGGATCTTAACTGCATATTTACGCTGGCCGCTAGGGGCGTGTACGCCGATTTACGCCTAGAAATATGTAAATCAGCTAGATACGCAAATTCACGAACGTACGCCCGGCTGACACAGTACAGATACGCCGTTTACGTTAGGCTTTTCCCGGCGTAAAGTTACCCCTGCTATATGAGGCGTACATGCGGCGTACCAATGTTGACTATGGACGTCGTTCCCGCATCAAATTTTTTAAATTTTACGTTGTTTGCGTAAGTCGTCCGTGAATGGGGCTGGACATAATTTACGTTCACGTCAAAACCAATACGTCCTTGCGGCGTATTTGGAGCAATGCACACTGGGATATGTCCACGGTCGGCGCATGCGCCGTTCGTTAAAAACGTCAATCACATCATGTCACATAACATTTACATAAAACACGCCCCCCTGTTCCACAATTGAATTAGGTGGGCTTACGCCAGCCTATTTACGATACGCCGTCGCAACTTACGGAGCAAGTGCTTTGAGAATACTGCACTTGCCCGTCTAAGTTGCGGAGGCGTAACTTAAATAGGATACGTTACGCCCGCTCAAAGTTGCGCCGATCTACGTGAATCTGGGCCATCATGTTTACTTACTGGCCCAGATTCACATAGATCGGCACATCTTTGAGCGGGCGTAACGTATCCTATTTACGTTACGCCTCCGCAACTTAGACGGGCAAGTGCAGTATTCTCAAAGCACTTGCTCCGTAAGTTGCAGCGGTGTAGCGTAAATAGGCCGGCGTAAGCCCGCCTAATTCAAATGTGGAACAGGAGGGCGTGTTTTATGTAAATGTTATGTGACCTGACGTGATTGACGTTTTTAACGAGCGGCGCATGCGCCGTCCGTGGACATATCCCAGTGTTCATTGCTCCAAATTTGCCGCAAGGACGTATTGGTTTTGACGTGAACGTAAATTACGTCCAGCCCCATTCACGGACGACTTACGCAAACGACGTCAAATTTTCAAAATTCGACGCGGGAACGACGTCCATACTTAACATATGTACGCCTCATATAGCAGGGGTAACTTTACGCCGGGAAAAGCCTAACGTAAACGGCGTATCTGTACTGCGTCGGCCGGGCGTACGTTCGTGAATTTGCGTATCTAGCTGATTTACATATTTCTAGACGTAAATCAGCGTACACGCCCCTAGCGGCCAGCGTAAATATGCAGTTAAGATCCGACGGCGTAAGAGACTTACGCCGGTCGGATCTAATACAAATCTATGCGTAACTGATTCTAAGAATCAGGTGCATAGATACGACGGGTCAGACTCCGAGATACAACAGCATATCTCCTTTGAGAATCTGGGCCACTGTGTATATGTCTCACAGAAGGTTTGCTGCTTACAATTTTCATTCAGAATATTTCTTGGCGCGTTTTTGATATCACATTTTTTTCTTCTTCACGTTATTAAATAATATTTAAAGTTTACTTATCTGTAACTTTATAAATCGGAATCCTAAAATGTATAATTTACAACAATAGTGCAAATGAAATATACGATTACCAACGCAGGGGTTTATCAGTGTTGCATCAGTTTAACCGAATTATTCAGTCACCTGGTTAGCAAAACATCATTGACTGTGAGTCGGTCTCTGTCCTAGCACACCCTGGAGTATCCTTTAATTAACATTTTTAATTTCCTCTCCTCTTATTTTCTCTGTTGGGGTCCCCCAAGGTTCTGTTCTTGGACCGCTCCTATTTTCAATATACTCCTCCTCCCCTGGGTCAGCTGATACCACCTCTATGCTGATGACACCCAAATCTATTTCTCTACCCCTCAGCTCACTCCCTCCATCTCCTCACGTATCACAAATTTACTATCAGATATATCATTCTGGTTGTCACACCACTACCTCAAACTCAATATATCCAAAACCAAACTTATAATTCTTCCTCCCTCATGTGCCCCTTCCCCTGATCTCTCTGCCAAAATCGATGGCACAACTATAAGCCCATCCTCGCATGCCAAGGTTCTAGGTGTAGTTCTGGACTCTAAACTCTCCTTTAAGCCCCATGTCCAATCACTGTCCAAATCTTGCTGCCCCAACCTCCGCAACATCTCCAAAATACGCCCCTTGCTGACTAGTGTTGCTCACGAATATTCGAATTGCGAATATTCGACTCGAATATAGCATATTCGAGAAATCGCGCTATATTTCGAATTTCGCGGTGAATATTCGCAATTCCGAATATTCGCATTTTTTCAATTTGATTTTTAAAACAGATCACATCCTATCGACGTCTAAAAGCATTGCTGGTATGATTAGAGACCCTGGGCCGAGTAGCTAAGCTGAGGCGATCCTTTTATGTTGCCAAATTGAAAAAAAAAAAATTGCGATTTTTCGCTATTGCGAATGCGAAAATGATTGCGAATTTTCGATAACTGTGGTAGGAGAACTCTGATTGTCTCTGATGCAAAAGGGGGGGGCTTTGTGTATGTGTATGTTATGAATATTTGTATGTTTGATATTATTATTTTTTGTAAGAAGGAAAAAATTGCGCATACCTTAAAAAAGGGGAGAATACAGCAGCAACTCAAAAATGTTATACAACATAAATTAATACAAGACAGAAAATGGAGTCGCTCTACAAGAATAAAAAATATGTCTAGTGACAAGACATGTGGGCAAATTATAAAATAAGCAAGCGCAAATAACTTGTGAAATACACAGTGAAACAAATATATAAAGAAATATAGTCCCAATAATAGAAAAATAATCTTTCATAAAAATGTCTTTGATATGTGAAGTGAAAAAAAGTCCAAAGCATGCAGCATGAACGTGTTCAATCTTTAAGGTGTTTGATTGACAAACGGCTGTGACAGATGGATAGAGTAAAGAATCACCACCAATGCAAAACACTTTTTATTTTCTATTGTAAAATATCAAGAATATTCTGAGCCAATCAGAGTGCTCCTTCCGCATTTGCCGAATATTCGCAATTATTTTGTATTGTAAAATATCAAGAATATTCTGAGCCAATCAGAGTGCTCCTTCTGCATTTGCCGAATATTCGCAATTATTTTGTATTGTAAAATATCAAGAATATTCTGAGCCAATCAGAGTGCTCCTTCCGCATTTGCCGAATATTCGCAATTATTTTGTATTGTAAAATATCACGAATATTCTGAGCCAATCAGAGTGCTCCTACAGCATTTCTCGAAATTGCGCAATAAATATCGCATTCGCATGTTGCGATATTTCGATAGAATATCACGAATATTCTGAGCCAATCAGAGCGCTCCTCCAGCATTTCTCGAAATTGCGCAATAAATATCGCATTCGCATGTTGCGATATTTCGATAGAATATCACGAATATTCTGAGCCAATCAGAGTGCTCCTACCGCAGTTATTAAAAAATCGCAATTATTTTCGCATTCGCAATAGCGAAAAATCGCAATCATTTACTTTCGATAAAATATCACGAATATTCGAATTTAGCGAATATATCTCGAATATTCGAATATATATTCGAGATATATCGCGAAATCGAATATGGCATATTCTGCTCAACACTATTGCTGACCAATGACACAATAAAGCTCTTAATTCACCCCCTGGTCATCTCTCGCCTTGACTACTGCAACTCCCTTCTCACTGGCTTACCTCTACATACTCTATACCTTTTCAATCCATCATGCCAGACTCATCCACCTTACCAATCGCTCTGTGTCTGATACTCCTCTCTATAAATCCCTCCACTGGCTTCCGCTCACCGAACAAATTAAATTCAAAATACTGCCAACTACTTACAAAGCCATCCACAGCTTAACCCCCAGCTAAATCACAAGCCTAGTCTCTAAATACCAACCTACTAGTTTTCTTCGTTCCTCTCAAGACCTCCTGCTCTCTAGCTCCCTTGTCACCTCCTCCTATGCCTGTCTCCAGGAATTTCCCAGAGCCTCTCCAATCCTATGGCACTCCTTACCCCAACCTGTCCAATTATCTCCTACTCTATTCGCTTTTAGACGATCCCTGAAAACCTACCTGACCCACACCTAACAACTGTATTTCTCCATCAGCTCACCCCCACAGTTATTACCTTTTGTTCCACTTGACCCTCCCTTCTAAATTGTAAGCTCTAATGAGCAGGGCCCTCTAATCCCTCCTATATTTATTTGTATCGTACGTTTACTGTCTGCCTCCATGTTGTAAAGCACTGTGCAAACGGTTGGTGCTATGTAAATCTTTTATAATAATAATAATTTGCACTGCAAAGGCTGTACTGCCTTTTACCTTGAGACACCCCATCTCACAGAACCCAGGCTCTGCACCTCTCTCAGCACTTCCTTTGTTCTCTTACTAACAGCTCTGTGATTCAAACGGCCCACAATTTGACCTCTTGATAGGAGCACACTTGACCCCTGAACTACTGAAACTGGCTGGCTTATAAAAGCCATGCACACCTGCACACACCCACACAGCCTGCAGGTCTCCTGTAAAACCTGGTCACAGGACAAAAGGTTTCGTCCCACCCCAGTCTTTTTGAAGCCCCTGATACAGGATTCCCAAACCCAGAGAAAGTTGCAAAATCAACTTTTTTTTCTCAGAACTGAATTTCTGGAGCCTCTCACTCTGCAATTATGAGAACCCTGTGTCACCATTCATCCTACTTGTACAATGGCAGGGCCTTGCACTGTCACACATTTAAAAATTGTCTGAAAATCTGCCTTAAAAAAGACATAGATGACCTGCAGGGGAACATTAGCAGCGACGCGTTGTTGTAACATTCTGTTATGCCGCGTACACACGATAATTTTTCGGGTTGTAAAAAAATTACTTTTTTTTATGTCATTAAAAACGATTGTGTGTGGGCTTCAGAGCATTTTTCGGGTTCTGAAAAACGGGCAAAGAAAATTCGAACATGCTCCATTTTTTCACAACGTTTTTAACGTTGTCGTTTTTCGGGTTGTAAAAAATGGTCGTGTGTGGGCTTTAACGACGTGAAAAATCAAAGCAAGTTATGAGACGGGAGCGCTCGTTCTGTAAAACTCCCGTTCGTAATGGAGTAAGCACATTCATCACGCTGTAACAGACAGAAAAGCGCGAATCGTCTTTTACTAACACAAAATCAGCTAAAGCAGCCCAAAGGGTGGCATCATCCGAATGGAACTTCCCCTTTATAGTGCCGTCGTACGTCACCGCGCTTTGATAGAGCATTTTTTTTTTCACGATCGCGTGTAGGCAAGGCCGTTTTAATGATCGGGTTGAAAAAAACGTTGTTTTTTCTAGAGCCTGAAAAACTAAGGGCCAAATCCTCAGCCAGGCGGCGTAACTTAACTTTCAGCAGTTAAGTTACACTGACTTAAAGTTTTTACCTAAGTGCCTGATCCACAAAGCACTTACGTAAAAATTTCAAGCCGTGTAAGTTAAGTGCCGCCGTCGTAAGGCGTTCCTCCTCTCCGGGGGGCGTTTACAATTTAAATGAGGCGCGCTCCCGCGCCGGCCGTACTGCGCATGCGTGTGACGTCATTTTCCCGATGTGCATCGCGCGAACGTAATTGACGCCGGGCGGCTTTGTGGATTGCGACGGGACACTAAAGTTGCGACGGGTGAAAAAAAGACGCGCCGGGAAAACAAATAATTAAAAAAAAAAATGACAGCGTCGCTCAGCATGCATTCCTGAGAGGGAGAACTCCATGCCAATTTTCAACGAAAAAACCGGCATGGGTTCCCCCCCCCAGGAGCATACCAGGCCCTTAGGTCTGTTATGGGTTGTAAGGAGACCCCCCTACGCCGAAAAATTGACGTAGGGGGTCCCCCTACAATCCATACCAGACCCGTATCCAAAGCACGCTACCCGGCCGGTCAGGAATGGGAGTGGGGACGAGCGAGCGTCCCCCCCCCTCCTGAGCCGTGCCAGGCCGCATGCCCTCAACATGGGGGGGTTGGGTGCTCTGGGGCAGGGGGGCGCACTGCGGGCCCCCCCACCCCAGAGCACCCTGTCCCCATGTTGATGAGGACAGGACCTCTTCCCGACAACCCTTGCCGTTGGTTGTCGGGGTATGCGGGCGGGGGCTTATCGGAATCTGGGAGTCCCCTTTAATAAGGGGGCCCCCAGATACCGGCCCCCCACCCTAAGTGAATGGATATGGGGTACATCGTACCCCTATCCATTCACCTGGAGGCAAAAAGTAAAATGTAGTAAACACACAACACAAGGCTTTTTAAAATAATTTATTATTCTGCTCCGGATGCCCCCCCTGTCTTCGTTATTAGCTCAATTACCAGGGGGGGCTTCTTCTTCCACTCTCCGGGGGTCTTCTCCGCTCTCCGGGGGGGGTTTCTTCTTCCGCTCTCCGGGGGGGGCTTCTCCGGACTCCGGGGGGCTTCTTCCATCTTCTCCCCTCTTCCGCTGTTGACTCGGCGAACCCCGGTTCTTCTGCAGCTCTCCGGTGCCTTCTTCTTCAGCGCTGGCTGCCTGCTATGTTTGTGTGTTAGCTCAATTAGTAACAGGCAGCCAGCGCGGTCTTCTGTGACGTCATCTTCTCTTCTGTTCTTCTCCCCTCTTCCGATGTTGACTCGTCGCCTGTTGTCGCTGCAATGATGGAAGCGCGCCTTGCATCACATTTATATAGGCATCACCGTCCCATCATGCTCCGGTAGGTACCCACGTGGTGGGTGCACGTGGGTAGGCACCCACCACGTGGGTACCTGCCGGAGCATGATGGGGCGGTGATGCCTATATAAATGGGATGCAGGCGCGCTGCCATCATTGCAGCGACAACAGGCGACGAGTCAACATCGGAAGAGGGGAGAAGAACAGAAGAGAAGATGACGTCACAGAAGACCGCGCTGGCTGCCTGTTACTAATTGAGCCAACACACAAACATAGCAGGCAGCCAGCGCTGAAGAAGAAGGCACCGGAGAGCTGCAGAAGAACCGGGGTTCGCCGAGTCAACAGCGGAAGAGGGGAGAAGATGGAAGAAGCCCCCCGGAGTCCGGAGAAGCCCCCCCCCGGAAAGCGGAAGAAGAAACCCCCCCCGGAGAGCGGAGAAGACCCCCGGAGAGTGGAAGAAGAAGCCCCCCCTGGTAATTGAGCTAATAACGAAGACAGGGGGGGCATCCGGAGCAGAATAATAAATTATTTTAAAAAGCCTTGTGTTGTGTGTTTATTAACTTTGACTTTTTGCCTCCAGGTGAATGGATAGGGGTACGATGTACCCCATATCCATTCACTTAGGGTGGGGGGCCGGTATCTGGGGGCCCCCTTATTAAAGGGGACTCCCAGATTCCGATAAGCCCCCGCCCGCATACCCCGACAACCAACGGCAAGGGTTGTCGGGAAGAGGTCCTGTCCTCATCAACATGGGGACAGGGTGCTCTGGGGTGGGGGGGCCCGCAGTGCGCCCCCCTGCCCTAGAGCACCCAACCCCCCCATGTTGAGGGCATGCGGCCTGGCACGGCTCAGGAGGGGGGGGGCGCTCGCTCGTCCCCACTCCCATTCCTGACCGGCCGGGTAGCGTGCTTTGGATACGGGTCTGGTATGGATTGTAGGGGGACCCCCTACGTCGATTTGTCGGCGGAGGGGGGGTCTCCTTACAACCCATAACAGACCTAAGGGCCTGGTATGCTCCTGGGGGGGAACCCATGCCGGTTTGGAATTTACAAATTGCCGTGGAGTTCTCCCTCGGGAATGCATACCAAATGCCGTCGCTTGAATGGGCCTTTACAAGGTGTGACTAACTTTACACTTTGTAAAAGCAGCCCTAGTTTTACACCAGGCAAACTAACACTTACGGCGAAGAAACTAGGCACAAAAGCTTTGAGGATCGCCCTAAGTGCTAATTTGCATACTAGCAGAGGCATTTCGACTCGAAATGCCCCCAGTGGCGGATGCGGTACTGCATCCTAAGATCCGGCAGTGTAAGTCCCTTACAGATGTCGGATCTTCTGCCTAACTTAGGAAAACTGCTTCTGAGGATCAGTTCCAAAGTTAGAACCAGAGATACGACGGCTTACGCTGGAGTATCTCTTTTGTGGATATGGCCCTTAGTTTTTTACAACCCAAAAAATTATCGCGTGTACGCGGCATCAGTTTACTAGGTAAATGGCAGCAGTAGGCATCTGAACTGAGTAAGATGAGTAAAGAAAATAAAGGTTATTGCACAGTATGATTTACATTATGGTAATATCCATGAGACAGAATCCTAGCCCAGAAGGATGCAGACCCTGAATGATAATGGAACAGAAATTGCATTTCTAGATAGAAAGGATTCTGAAGGAATTATTGGGGGAAGTGCTGTCATTTCACGGTGATGAGCCAAAAGCCTGGGGTACAGATTTATATTTGTGAACGTTCAAGTACCTAATCCAAAGGCAAGGGATTGTCAAACATATGGAATGGGGGGGAGATAGGCACTGCATTGGGGAACATGTAGCAAAGAAAAAAAAATAGCTTTGGCAAGTAGAAGCAATTTTAATAATGCTTAAAGCGGTTGTATACCCACAAAAATTTGTATTTATTTTTTTACACCTGAAAGGCAAAAGGCATAATGAGCTAGTATGCACCGCATACTAGCTCATTATAAAATACTTACCTTGGAACGAGGTGTAGAGAACTTAGCGAGATGTCATCTTGCCTTGGTGTGTCTTCCGGGTATCGCCGCTCCAGCATTCGCGCCGGAGACTTCATCCCGGCTGCCGGGCCTTTAGCTGAGGATCCCCGCTGCGCATGCGCCGCTGCAATCAGCGGTGCATTGCGAGGGGAATATCTCCTAAACTGTACAGGTTTAGGAGATATTCTTTATACCTACAGGTAAGCCTTATTATAGGCATACCTGTAGGTAAAAGTGGTAGTAAAGTGTTGTAATCTCTTGTGTTTTTTCACCTTAATGCAGCTTACGCTCTGACGGTGACGTTGTTACGTTTTTCCTTCCAAGACGTTGGATGGGCGTATGATATAGGAAGTAGAGTGAAGCTATACCATGGGAGTTTTTTCTTTTATGTTTTCGAGCACTATAAATTACTAGCTGGCAACACTAGGAATTATTAGCTGGAAGCTCTGGACATCACCAATGTCCCAGGGAGACCATTATTTCCCTATGCTGGGTGAGACTGCTGTGGCAGTCATCGCTATCTGGTAAGCAGAATATTAAATCACCTTGGGTGTGGAGCCGGACGCACTTTGTACTTTTTGTGTGAAGATTTTATCACGATTTTCTTCCTGCAATTTATCCCTATTTGCCTGGATGGATATTATTACATAGACACCTATGAACTTTTATTTGTGATGGGACTTTGCTTTAGTTTTCTTTTATCACTTTTCCTTTTCACTTTGGTATTTTTATATATAATTATTCATAAATCTTTTTTTATATAAACAGCAATTTAGCGCTGCATCCACTTTTGTATTTAAATCAAATCCAATAACATGGCGGGCGGGGCCGAGTCCTATATTCGGTGTCTATGGACACATTATGCTGCTCTTTGAAGATGCACGGAGCTGCCATTCATTTTGAATGGCACCCCCACGCATCTCAGCCCACAGCAGGGACATTGCATGGTCTTTTTGAAAAGATGCATGCACCTTTTTTTGCGGAAATTAAGGCACAGCAGCCCATTCATTTAAACAGGCTGCTGTGCCAGTGCAAACGCAGGCTGCAAAAGCGCATAGATGTGGACCTAGCGTAAAATGCACAGTTATCTTAAATAACATAGATGAAGAAAAGGGTATATACAGCGCTAAAAATATAATGTAAATAAAAGTCCACTAATGCTGGAAGAAAAGTCCATTTCCTTTTCAGGACCACCCAGAGTATAAATCGGACAAATTAAGCTGAATAAAGATAACCTCCACCGAACATCAACACACTAGGCCTCTTACTGCAAGCAGTGGACCACAAGATTATAGGTGGTCAAACGGGCATAGTATAAGATTGTCACGTCTCCACCAAAGTAACAGGCACCTGGACCTTGTATAGCCCTCATGTATACATCAGATCCCAGACTCCATCCCATGGTTTTCGTTTTGAGGAATGTCGTCAGGGGCGTGGTTTACTGGTCGTCACTATCTCTATATATAGGGAGAAGGTAGACGGGAACCGCCAACTCTCCATTGTGTTCCAAGCCTCGGTTTTCGACCACCTAAAGAGGAAATTGTGTCATGGCCGTTTATGGACACTGCGGCCATGACATCTATACCTATCTAAAAAATGGGGGACATATTAATGAAGACCACAAAGGGAGATGATACAAATCTCACCAATTCGGTTCCTGAAACCTCGGCTAGTCACAAAAGACCAGTTCAAATTGAAAAAAACTAGGGCTGTTACTGATTAAAATTTTTGTGTTTGATTAATCAATTTTTTTTAATCTATTAATCTACTAATTTTGATTAATTATAAAGCACATACAGATCCAACTACTTTTAGCTGATCTCCTTGCAGGCTGATTCCCAGTGCAGCTACCAACCACTGGAAAAATGGATAGCAGGATACAAAAAACACACAAAGGCAGCACTCGATGGGAGTAGCATTAAAACTTTTATAGTCTTCAAGTAGGTAACAAAATAAATATTTCACTGGAGATAAAATCGATGTAGCTACATAAACTGTAAAAATGGTGCGAGTAATACCAAACAATAGCAAAAGCAGTCATAAAAACATGTAGCCAAGTATGATACTGATATAAAAAGGTGTACAACGATGCCACTGCTGAATCCAGATGAGGAGAGGTTAACATCAGTCCATCGGCATGTCCCGTGAAGTGAACTATCACAACTCCCAGTGGATGGCTGTAGAATCCCAGGTTGATAGAGGGAAGTGTAACAGCCCGTGCGTGTGGCAGATAGTAAGGTCCCACCGCCATGCAGATATGAAGGCACAGAAAAGTAGCCCTTCAGATGGACACGACAAGCCCCGCCGGTGTCTGTGACGTCACCGGATCTCCGACGGAACTCCCTGAAGGCCCAGAAGCCGGCGGAGAGGTGAGTACCGATCAAAAGAGTTTTGATTGATCAAAACAATTTAAGATTAATCGATAAATTAATAGTTAATTTCCACAGCCCTAAAAAAAAACATAAGTATTAGGCACCTAAAAAAGATTGTCGATCAATCATTTATCTAAAACAAATCCTATCAAGGACCTAATAAATGGATATAAAATTCTGCCATCTTGTGGTTGAAAACAGATGTTACAATGATTCATAATAATAAAGCTTAAAGCTAAAACAATAAAATTATATGAAACATAGCCTAGGGACTCAACTGTTGTTAATAAAAGAGTTAATGTCCCATTCAATATTCAAACCGTGAGGTCTATAAGATTTTAAAGAAATAATCCACCAGGTTTATAGATTGAAAAATTCTCTCCTGGTGTGACTTCCTCTCCAGTGTGGGTTAAACCTATCAATAGCCATAAATAATGT